>NW_015150916.1:661202-662781 GCF_000732505.1 Cyprinodon variegatus | reverse complement strand
CATGCATTTGTTACTTCAAGGCTGGACTATTGTAATTCTTTACTATCAGGAAGTCCACAAACTGTAGTTAAAAGCCTTCAGCTGATCCAAAATATGATGAAAATTAAAAACAGAGATCATATCTCTCCTATCCTGGCTTCTCTTCATTGTTAAAGGGGAACTTTGTTTTTTTTATATTGGGCCATTGATTTTATGTAATTCCATCATGTTCTACTCTCCCATATGAGTTTTGTGTCATTTGGAGCTGTTCTGAAGATATTCCGTTAGGTTATATCCAGTAACGTCTTCCTATGGAAAACGAGTTGAAGGCACAAACTAAACTGTTCACCATTTATTCTTTATGGTACGCCAGCATTCAGAACATGGAGGCCAATCACTGTCCCCCAGACATCTGCCGTTATATTTTTATATTTGTATCTTTTTAAAACAAAGCGGAGTGTGTATGACGTCATCCGCACATGCCGGCTACCATTCATTATTCCTGATGGCTGAACTGCTGCTAGTTTTACTCACATGCCTGGAAGATGTCTAGTGCTACTAACACAGATGATCTCGCTCTCGTAATGGAATTGAACGATTCAGATTAGCTAGCTGAATGAATAGAAGGGGTAGAGCGTAGCCGCCTGTGGCCCAGGCGGCCTGTTACAACTCCAGTATGTTTACATATAATATCCATATACAGACATCTAAGCTCTAAAGTTGTGGCTTC
Source organism: Cyprinodon variegatus (assembly GCF_000732505.1). Classification (NCBI taxonomy): domain Eukaryota; kingdom Metazoa; phylum Chordata; class Actinopteri; order Cyprinodontiformes; family Cyprinodontidae; genus Cyprinodon; species Cyprinodon variegatus. The sequence continues at coordinate 662,072 of NW_015150916.1, read as the reverse complement.
TGATTTAAAGGCCGTCCATCTGCCTGCTGACATTCTGTCATCCCAACAGAGGAAGGACACCAGCCACAGAAGAGAGGCTGGAGAGGAGGATCAGATGTTTGCTGCAGTGAGGACACAGGTCTCCTTTACCACCCATAATATTGGGTCATATCAGGTCATCATAACCAAGATGGAGGAACTCTGAATCAGCTCTAAGGTTCCTAATGAGTCCCCTGATGAAGCATCATTGGCTCACAGAGACATGACTCCAACCCTCTCTGACAGCTGTCAGATTAAAGAGGACAGGTTATCTCTGACCCGGTCCAACAGAACAGCAGCTTCAGGACAAAGCTGAGGAGGAGGAACCTGCTGCTGCCTTCAGTGTTTTAGTGTTCTTAAGCTTTTATTGTCATCTTCTTAAACATTATTTTTCATTATAATTGTTCCAACATGTTTGTGGTTCTTGTTCTACTCCAGCGGAACCAAACACCATTCTAGATGTAAAGATATGGATAAGAAATGATAAATAAAGCCATCTTATATCATCTAACCATTTGAATCTTTCCCAAATCAAACTGAAACATCTTCATTACTCAACATCATTTCACTAATTCTACTCATTTTAAAATTTGGTAGAGCAGGAAAAAAGTTCAATATTTGATGATGTTTGAATAAAGAGAGAAAATTTACCTCAGTTTCTTTACTTTGCAGATTGAACTCTCCAGTATCTCACACAGATGCTTCATTCCAGAGTCTCCAAAGGTTTCCCATCCACTGATCTCATCTATTATCACTTCAGTCAGATGAAGGTTGGACTTCAGAGCTGAGGCCACAATTTCACACTCAGCCTCATAGAGAGAACAGCCACCAAGTCTGTGATTAGAGGAGAAA
>NW_015150916.1:657169-659043 GCF_000732505.1 Cyprinodon variegatus | reverse complement strand
TTTCCCGATGCCAGCCACGCCCATGGTCATCACGGTTCTGATCCGACTCCTTCCTTCTGGTGATTTGAAGATGTCTTCTGATTTGATTGTTTCTCCTGGTCTGTTTTGTTTCCAGGATGCTGCTTCAATCCTTCTGACCTCATGTTCATCGTTGACCTCTGTAGTCTTTCCCTTTGTGATGTAGAGCTCTGTGTAGATCTCATCCAGAAAGGTTTCCTTTCCAGCTTTAGCAACGCCTTCAGAGACACGTTCAAACTCCTTCTTCAGAGATGCTTTAAGTTCATGTTGACATTTACCAACAACCTCTGAATAAAGAGACAAAGATGGAAGAATAATTTTAGAAAAAACATAAAGAAAAAGAACAATTTCTGACATTCTCTGTGGTTTCTTTATTAATCTGTGCAAGAAACATTTCTTTTTAACACAGCTGTCAATGGCGGGAGGTATTTCCTGTTTGCAATCAGTTTCTTATGCACAAAGAGTTTGTGCTGCTGTCCAAATAAAAGATTATATTATGAAGAAATTCTTGCAGCAAACAAATAAATCCCTGATATCTCAAAAACCATGTGTGCACATGTCACTTAACTCGTGCCTGACTATCCTCTATGGGGCCCTAAGCAAAATTAGATGTTGGTGTCAGGGGCAGTCCTGATTAGATTGATGTCACTTTTATTACCTTGTCTTTTCTCTTCCTGTTTTATTTTGGTACAATGGCGGCATTAGCTGGAGGGCGCAGAGCATCCCAACCTGTATGGACAGATCACAAGAATCTCTCTTACATTCAATCTGCCAAAAGATCCAATCCCCGTCAGTCCTGTTGGTCTCTGTTCTTCTCCCGATTCAACCTGATCATTTCCTACCGGCTGGGTTCTAAAAACATTAAGCCCGACGCTCTATCTCACCTCTATGCTCCTGATAAACCTGAATCTCCTGCTAATATTCTTCCAGCTAGCTGCACTGTCGCTACTGTCTCCTGGGAGATCTCAGACCAGATTAAACTAGCCCAAACTTCCGAACCTGATCCAGGCACTGGTCCACCTAACAGGACGTACATTCCCTCATCAGTTAGGTCCAGATTAATACACTTGATGCATTCTTCTAAGTTTTCGGCTCATCCTGGGGTCAGGAGAACTGTAGCTCTTATTTCCCGTCGGTTCTGGTGGCCATCCCTCCACAAAGACATTAAGGAGTTTGTACTAGCCTGCCCTGTCTGCGCACGCAATAAGCCATCTCATCAGCCTCCCTCTGGTCTTCTCCATCCTCTGCCTGTTCCCACACGCCCATGGTCCCACATTGCCATAGATTTTGTAACTGGGTTACCGGCATCCAAGGGTATGACCACCATCTTTACCATAATTGATCGTTTCTCCAAAGCCTGCAATCTAATCCCTCTGAGAAAACTTCCCAAACATCTCTTTGAACTTTTTCTCTGCCTCTCGAGTGATCTCTGCATGTGGGTTAGACGCCTAGATCCCATCATGACACAAGCTACATTGTGGTTTATATTACATGACAGAAGCGAGGCTGCCGTACACTGGCTCCACCGGGCCCTCTGACCACCATCAGTGGATTATCTACTATCAATAAAGGCAATAAAATAAACAAACTATTATGTTGTGTATTTAACGTGAAAGTGTTATTATTTTTATAGCAACAGCACAATTAAATCAAACTTTAAATATTAAGCAGGTTCTTATAGGGCTGGGCGATATAGAAAAAAAGCTTATCGATAAAAAAAAATGCATATTGATCGATATCGATAATTATTGAAAAGATTTGAAACCATATTTTATGTGCAGCTCTGCCTGGACTTTTTATAATATTGCTAATTGATTGAATTTTAATAAAAAAACACAAACAATCTTTATTTAACC
>NW_015150916.1:652413-654626 GCF_000732505.1 Cyprinodon variegatus | reverse complement strand
CCCACATCTGGTCTTTATGTTCCTCTGTTCTTCCTCAGTGCTCCATTTAGTCAAACATCTGTATTAAACTCTGATCTCATTTAGAGAGAAGCAAGAGAGGAAATCAGGTCATCTGTGCTTCAGCATGTCTGGAAGGTTCTCCATCTCTGAAGCCAGTTCCTAATCACTATCACACTGTTCTCCAGAAATAAGTTTATCTCAGAGAAGTTTAAACTGGTTCTGCCTCTGTGTGTCTCAGTCTGGCCCCAAAATCTACTTTTTTTGTATAATATGTCACATTATTTAAGAAATACGGATATAAAATATGCATAAGTGAATCACAAACTTGTGTTTTCCCTTCTTTATTTATTTTCGAAACCATTATACATGCAAAAAATAAAAAAAATTTGGGGCCCCCTGTTTCCCCTCAGGGTCTAAGTAATCACTGAAGCTATGTTCACAATCACACAGCAGAGTGATGTGACACAAATACGATTTTTTTTTCACATATGCGACCTGTATCTGATCTTTTCATGATAGTCTGAACAACATGGTCGTATATGCAAATCAGCTATGTGGTCCTGAATCCGATACAAATGTTATCTTTTTAAATGCAAGCTGTGTCAGAGTGGCCAGGTCGCATTAATCAGACCTCATCAGTCAAGAAAGAAAAACAACAAGCATGGCAGACAATAATGCAGAGAGCAGTCTTTATTTTCAACCTTCTTGAAAAGATTGTGTTGTTAATATACTGCCTGAGGTTGGGAAGAAATGAAAGATTGCAAGAAGCATTCCAGCACTACCATCCATGTTTATTTCTGTAAACACATCACGCTCGCTTGTGATGTCATTGCGTCCTCTACTGCACATGTGGGACACTTCAGTAGTGTGAATGCAGTTCATGCAGATCACATACAAGTCGCATATATTTGGAAATGTGAAACACCACACAGAAGAATCGGATTTTACAAAAAAATTGAAATTGAGCATCAAGGCCTGCAGTGTGAACATAGCCTTAGATTGCTTATGCCTTGGCCTGGCCCTGTACTGACAGATAACATCATATATTTCAAATCAATTTTAGTTCAGTTTATAAGTATAGCAGCAATCCACAATAGCTAAGGATAACCTGAGCCACTCTAACTATAAGCTTTAGGTTTTAAGCCTAGCCTAGACATGGTGTCTGCCTCATGGACTAAAACTGCTAGATGGTTCCACAGGAGACTAGAGGATCCTGATAACTAAAAGATCTGCATCCCATTCTACTTTGAGAAATTCTAGGAACCACTAGTAAACTCCTGAGGCCTCTGTAAGGCATATTGTGTCTCTACCTGATTTGGTTGTTGTTCAGTAGATCTACATACTTTGGTGCTGCTCACACTCTCTCCATTTGAGCTTAAATCTCTTTGTCCAGAAGCAACTTTAAACACATTTTCCATTGCTGCATTTTTCTACTGGGCACTTGTGACATTCCCACGGTTTTTATTTTTAGTGATAGCCTAGGCTAGCTTTAGCTTAGCGCAGGGGTCGGCAACCCAAACTACTCAGAGAGCCATACTTGATCAAAAAAATAAATGTGTCTGGAGCCACAAAAATGTAAAAGCCTTATATAAGCTTCGTATGGCTACACAGGCTCTAAGTGTATTATCCCATTATAGAAAAGGACTGTGTGGGCCTAAATATATAATAAGCATTCATGATTAAATGTTTATTCTGGAGCAAATGTCACATAGCAGCATGAGGTGAGGGAGGAGCAGTGAATGCTCACATCGCGTGCCGTTTAAAGGTGAACTTCAGTTTTTTACATTGGCCCCTTGATTTTACGTCATTAGCTCATGTTCTACTCACCCATATGAGTTTTTTGTCATTTGGAGCCATTCTAAAGATATTCCTTTAGTTTATATCCAAGTAACGTCTTTCTATGGGCAACCACTTGAAGCATAAACTAAAATGTTCCTAATTTATTCTTTATGGAACTCCAGCATTCATAACAAGTAGGCGAATCACTGTCCCACAGACATCCATATTTATATGTTTTTTTTAAAAAGCGGCGCATGTATGACGTCATCCGAGCATGCGCACTGGAGTCGTAAAAGGAAGCCCGGGCCACAGGCGGCTACACTCTACTCTAAATGTCAAAATTAAAACAACTTTAATTGCAGATACTCAGCTGGTTAAATTCTGTTTCACGCATGGGCGTAGGTTTGCATAGGGACCATAGGGACATGTCCCTA
>NW_015150916.1:648962-650085 GCF_000732505.1 Cyprinodon variegatus | reverse complement strand
CAAGTCTGACCAAGAGTCATTTAGTGGAATCCTGATGTCTATTCGCTGCTAGCTATTTCAAGGAGGGTAAAGAATCATTTAACTAAAGGTTATTGGTTCCTGATTAAGCAAATCATTTAATAAAATGTTATTTGGCCAAATATTGTTTTATTCACCTCATGGATTTGCATTATGAATTGGTCTGAAAACATTCCAATTTCTCTAAATTAGTGAAAAGCTAATTTGATCTAATTCTTCCGGATAATTTTCGTTTCAAACACAAAATCCATCTTAAACTCTAATATGTTTTTCAACCAGGTTTTCCCTTCCTCTTTAGTTTAGCTGAGTTTCACTAGTTTTACTGAAGAGTTTTTAAGTGAAATATGTTTGACATGGAGCTAAATGATTTTATTAATAAACTCTTATATTTTGAATGGAAATTGTGGTGAATTTATTCCATGCATGTGCAGAAATAACTGTTTGACCATGATTTGAGCTCTATTCACACTTTCCTTTGCTGTTCTAACACATAGCCAATAGGGCGTGTGTTCATAAACAATACAATGACAGTACAAATAATATCTGATTAAAAAAGACATTGGCCACCCCTACCTGCGAGGGTAATAAACGTTTTAAAATATCACAACAATACAGTTGATAATAATATATTTTTTTTAATTAGAGGAACAGCTCTAGAATCAATCAGTAGACTTATTAGACAGCCTGAGATTAATTTCCACTGTCATGCTGATGATATATGAAGATATATCTGTCTATAAATCCAGATGAAGCTAACCCATTACATAGATTACAGGCATGTCTGAAGACATAAAAACCTGGATGACTCTTAACTTTCTGCTCTTGAATGATGACAAAGCAGAAGTTATAGTCTTTGGACCAGAGTCTTTGAAACAGAAGCTGATTAGTCAGTCACTTCATTTGGATGGGATTAAACTGATTTTAGATAATAAAGTAAAACAAATTGGTGTTATTTTTGATGAGGACCTGTCATTTAAAACCCATATCAAAGATGTTTCTAGAATTTCCTTCTCTTATCTGGTGTGATGCTGAGAAACTAGTCCATGCATTTGTTACTTCAAGGCTGGACTATTGTAATTCTTTACTATCAGGAAGTCCACAAACT
>NW_015150916.1:645021-646629 GCF_000732505.1 Cyprinodon variegatus | reverse complement strand
TAATCAGAGGCTGCAGCTGCTGGAGACACAATTATTAAACCAATCCCTGATTAGTTCATGAATATATTCCAGAGCAGCAGCCTGAGTGAGAACAATGAAGGCAAGTTAATCAGACAGAAAAACATCCAAAGGAAGGTTAGAGGTTTACTTCCTGAGATGAATCTATTTGCTTCATGATAAACATGGTCCAACATCTGCAGAGAGCTAACAGGAGGATTCATGGACAGAAATAATGTTGGTATCGAGTAAGGCTGGAAAAAGGCACGTCTTTAGTGGAAAGTAAATATGTTTTCTATTTATAAATCAAATTTCTTTTATATTTAATTTGCATATTGAAGCAAAAGTAAGTTAAATACAATAAATCAGGCTGTTGAAAGGGAAGTTTAGGTATTTCTAAAGGTCAATTATTATAATGTTTTTGTTCCATATTTTCACCACCAGTTAAACATTTTATTTCCACATTTCTATCTATTTATAGTGTCATTCTGAAATGTATCAGTTAATTATGATCAGATCAAATGGTTGTTCATTAATTTGGTCATTAATCTTTCATTATTTATTTCCTTAGAGTTATTCCGTTTAAAAATCATCTGATTCAACATATGAACTCAAACTGAGTGAGAAACATGTCAGAAACATAAAATCAGCAATAAAACAATCCACTAGATTCAGAACTGGTAAAATCTGTTCTGTGATTAATGGGCTCTATGCACGCAGCGAAATGACGTCACTTCCGTTGAAACCCCAGGATGCATGTATACATCTGGTGCGGTACTAGGCAATTCTAGACGTAGATGACAAGCTAGTTTAACTTTATCTATCTAATATCTTTGCTCACTTGGTTATATATGCATGTTGCTTTTATTTGCTATTGTTTTTAGTGTATTGTTCATTTCACGATGACTTGCAGAAATGCAAAAATAACACTTCAGAAACGAGTTGGAAGTACAGCGAGCCACCATTGTTGTGTACCATTCTGCACAGCATCGGCAAGATGTAACTCCGTACTTAGTTTCCACACATTCCCTAAGGATAAGGTGTCACAAACCAGCTGGATAATTAACATCAGGCATGACAAATATATAGTATCAAATAGCTGAAGAGTTTGTAGCTGACATTTCCAGGCCACAGAACTAATTCAACCACAGACTCCGGATGGACGAAGGCAACTGAAAAAGGGAGCCATCCCTGTTCTCTTTCACTGGAACAGTTACTTTGTCCCTGCACCACGGCCGGGAGTTTGGGAGAGAACAGAGCGACCTACCCATGACGACCGGACCGATGACTTTATGATAGTTGACTATCCTCAGCTAAAAAACAATGATCATGACTACTGCGCTCCTGCCGAACCTGCTGAGATGGATCTTTCTCTCGAACGCAACGAGGATCTGCTTGCAGAAATAGAGCGGCTCCGACAACAAATCTAAGATGTTACCATAAACAGCAAGTTTTGTTTGGAGCGATTTTCTGCCTCAGATGATGACATCAGATTTTTTACAAGGTAAATAAACGTGTTTGATCTATCTATCTATCTATCTATCTATCTATCTATCTATCTATCTATCTATCTATCTATCTATCTATCTATCTATCTATCTATCTATCTAT
>NW_015150916.1:641132-642312 GCF_000732505.1 Cyprinodon variegatus | reverse complement strand
TTTTTTTTCTTCTTTTTTTTCTCATGACTTTGCCATGACTTAAAAGTTAATGAAGTTCGAAACTCCCATTTGTTTACTACAGCCAAAGCAAAGCTAACTTGCACACAACTACTCTGGAACTGCATCTGGCTACCAACTTTAATGAAGCAAAGCTTGAACCATAAAAAGTTGTAAAAACAAGGTCAGAACAAACCTTTAAAAGATGTTCAATTGAACTTTGAACATAGCTTTGAACAAAACTGGGAACATTGTTATGCTAACGTGTCCTACTCTTAGCTGATGTGGCGCCTCCACTTTCCTCATTGAGCGGTACCAGCGAGCTCTCATGGTGAGCTCGTTTGCCCTATTTTTTCCTGAGACTTTGTTACAAAAACACAGGCATCAAAACAGTGACATATCCAACGTTACAATTTCTAACTTTTGAATCAATGAAGATGACAGCCACAGCTACAGCAAGATAGCAAAGAGTTAGCAACTTACCTTCAAAGTCACACAAATAGGATGAGACATAAAACTTGAAACCTTTTTCAAGTTTAGACGTGGGCGTCTTGCTGGCTGTCCGGACAATCCGACGAACATCATGTACGGTGAATTTTGGCAACTCTAAGAGGCAACGTGTAAATTTTTTCTCAGACTCCGCCATGTTTACTATGCGCTTTGGACACCGACCGGAAATAGAATTGCATCCTCGACCAAAACGCGGAAGTGTGACGTGCATAGAGCCCATTATTTCGATAAAATGATTCACCTGAATTATGACTTCAGCCGAAATCAGCCTGCCCCCTGCTGGACCAACAGGTGAACTACAGAAACTTAGAAACACCTCCAACAATGTTTACCCTGAACTCACTGGAGACTGAATTAGTGGAAAAACATCCAGAAGAAACAATCAGTTTCATTAAAAGGAAGAAAATGTGGAATCAGAACATTTCAAACTGAATCAGTTCAGTTTTTCACAAAACATTTAGACAGAGCTCACCTGTTTACATAGTCTGATTTAAAATGAATACTAAGACCCTTTGACCGGTCACTCTTTAAGGAAACACAGCTGGGTTCTGGTTCTGGTTTGAGGTTCTGTTGGATCCTGAAGGAAAAACCCTGAATTCAGTCTTAGTCTTATAATGTATTTAAAGTTAAACAGTGAAGCCCAGAACTGTAAAGTGTCCCACAGTGGCTCTAG
>NW_015150916.1:637808-639210 GCF_000732505.1 Cyprinodon variegatus | reverse complement strand
CTCACACTGAGCCTGGTTCTGCTGGAGGTTTCTTCCTGTTCAAAGGGAGTTTTTCCTCTCCACTGTCGCTACAAGCATGTTTGGTGTGAGGGATTGCATTCAAGTCAATGAGTTGATGCAATCAACTGGTTTTCCTTAGATAGAAAACTTTGAATCAATCTGACTGGATGATCTGGTTAAATTGTCTCTATAAAGTGCCTTGAGATGACATGTGTTGTGAAGTGGCGCTATAGAAATAAACTGAGTTGAATTGAAATTTAATTTAAGTATTACAGCTTTGGGCTTTTTGTTTTTTTTTTCTCTGCCTGTATCTTCTCTAGATAGTGACCATATCTGTCACAGTTTTATAAATAGCTGCTGCTTTAGGATGCACTTAATACTATGAAACAATTAATAAAAACACTTATTTTCTGCTTAATTGGATCACTCTGCTCTGATCACATGTACATACTTAAATTTTTTTAGTCTTCGGTTGGAATTTGAGCAGAAACCTGAAATGTTGGAGACAAACATCAGTTGAACAGCAGCAGCTGTTATTTTACAGCACAGTCCTGCACACATCGATGCATCTGGTCATTATTCATTTGTGGATGTCAATATTTGATTTAAATATGTCACTGATGATAATTCAGAATCTCCTCATAGTTTATCCTTCGCCTAAAATAAAACTCCATCAGACTATCATGTCTATCATGCTGGTTTGTTCCTCTAACTGTTACAGAAGCTGCGCTGAATGCTATTCCATGTCACTTCCTGGGCTTCATTGATATTAAAGGAGTAATAAGGAAGAATTGATTATTTTAGGCAGAAAGAAATAAAAACTAGAAATGTGAAGAACTAAAGGTATCACCATCTCTCTGTGCTGTTCTCCAGTCTCATGTTTATCAGTCTGACTGGTGGGGGGGCTGAGGACTTTGTAACTGTCTCCAACCAGCTGTGTGGCAGTAGCACTAACAGCTGTCTGCAGGTATTGTTGACAGAGGTTTGAAGTTACTAAGTAGAAATAATTTATTGCTGAACTTAAGTATTTTTCCAGTATCTGTATTTTAGTTGAATATTTATTTTTCTGAGGAATTTTTCCTTTTAATCACTGCCTTTGAACACATATATCTGAACGTTTTCCTCCTTATTATCTCCAGAGTGTCTCATTAATTCTATAATATTGATGAAGACATGATGTAACAGCTGCAACAAAGCAGGAAAACAGAGAATAGAATGTGTCCATCTGGAGCCCAGTTAGGTTATAGAAAAACCCTGATAGAGACATGGATGAAGACAGGTGGCTGGAAAACACTGCAGATGATGGATCAGATTCTGGGAAGCAGGACATTCTCCATCTATTCCCCCTTTATTTTTTTATATGATTTTTTATTTTTTTTTTATTATTATTTTATATAAACTA
>NW_015150916.1:632654-635007 GCF_000732505.1 Cyprinodon variegatus | reverse complement strand
ATTACAAGAGAATAATAAAAGGATTGATGAAATATGAAAGGAGACTAAAACTAATTATGTTTAGATGGTTCAGTCAAAGGCCGCTCTAAATCTAAAGATTTAAAGCAACTGAGGGTTTCAGCTCTTTTCCAGTTTTCTGGGAGTTTATTCCAGATTAGTGGAGAATAAGAAGTAAAAGCTGATTCTCCATGTTTGGTTCTGGTTCTGCAGAGTAGATTAGATCCAGCATACCTGAGAGGTCTGGCTGTTGATCCCCTGCCAACCAGTCTGTAAAGTATTTTAGAGCTCAGCCATTCAGTGATTTCTAGACTAACAGAAGGATTTTAAAGTCTATTCTCTGAGATACGAGGAGCCAGAGGAAGGACTTTAGAACTGGGCTGATGTTCTCCATTTTCTTAGTTTTAGTGAGGACAAAGGCAGCAGCATTCTGGATCAGCTGGATAGAGCAACCTGAGATGAAGGACTGAACTTGTTTGTAAAAACTTTTGCACTTTCTGAAAATGCAAAATGGGGCCTAGCACATCCTGTGGGGAGCAGCTTGAAACACCCAGAGATCAATCTGAGGCTGAGGGTCTTCGCTCAGCGACCCACAGTGGAAGTTTGTAGTTTGAGCTGAGTGCAAAACCTCTGACCGCTAGGATGGCTTTCCCCATCATTTCAGACTGTGATCCCAAAAACAATAAAGCCAGAGACTGCCCCACCCCCAACATTTTTATTACATTTATTCTATTTAGTACACAATTACTAGGTATTTTTATAATTTAATTGGACATCTAGTTATTAAATGCACATTTCATTTCATTTTGATCCAAAATATATCAACATTTCTCCCTGATTATGATGTCAACATGAACATAAAAGGATTCTGCTCCTATAAAATTGTTAGTTTGAAGCCTCATCAAATGGAGCTCAGGTGTTGCCAATTCCTATTAGCTCCATCACAGAGCTGAGAAATGGCTGCTTCTAGATGCTGCATTTCTAAGATCAAGCAATATGAAAACAGTGAGGATGAACATCAGTCAGGCTTCTGAACGTTGATTACAACTTCAGGAAGCAAAGGAGCTAATAGGCTGTGCAGAGGTTGCTGCTTTCCTTCCCAGCAGGTTAGTTAAATGCTGCATTGTCAGACCTGGAAACCAGCTGGAAACCAGTACAGTTGATGGTTGGAACCAGAGCGGGCGAGTGGGAGAGAACAACTAACTGGCTGGAGGAGTTAAACATGTGGCTGTCTGCTTTAAGGTGGGAATCTAATAAAAATCTGAATCAGACTTTTTGTAAAATCCTGCCTGAAAATGTAAATCTTTAAATAAATGGTTTGTCTTTCTGTGCTGAAGCACAAATGAAAGAGCTTTAGAAATCTGCAGTTTAAGTCCAACCTTCATGACTGCTACCTTCTGAGTTCTAGAGGAGGATGAAGGACCTAAAAGTTGTTCTCAATCAGAGCAGCGTCACTCAGACATAGTTTCACCCAAATCACAGGAAAAGGGAATAATCTAAGAAATGAATAAAGAGGAAAAAAGTGTTTGGTCAGAAGTAACTGGGTGATCAGAACGTCTGATTTAGTATTTGCTGAATTGTGTTAATAAAATTAAATACTTTTAATGTTCCTGTTTTAAACAGCTGCATGTTGCAGCTGATTTCCTTAATATTTCAAACTCTGCAGTAGAACCCTTACAGACATTTTTTTTTTTGGAAATAAATAAAAATTAATCTGAATAATTGCATTGGTTAGAAATTTGTTTGGTTTTTTTTTTAAAAGGTCTGATTCTAAGGAGTCTTTTTTACTTCTATAAATGAAAGACTTCAGTATTTGCTGCTTTGTTTGTTCAGGAATGTTTCTGTCAGGATTCCCTTAACTCTTTCCCAGAATCTACTCTTTAGCTCAGATATTCATTATTATGGAGCCTAGGCGGAAGTTCAACTGAAGAAACGAATTGCTCTCCTAGATCACCTGCGCCTCAATCAGCTTTGAGCCACACCTCCGCCAAAGCCAATCAGCATCCAAGTCCATCTTTAAAGGCCTCTGATCTGCTGGTCTGCTTCTAAGTGCGCAGGTGGCGGATGCGCTGTCTGACTTCATTCGGATGACCTTTTTCAACCCACCTTCAGCCCCTCCTCCACCATAAAGCTTCATAGGGTTTCATCATTCCCAGACTCTTAATGAATTCCACGTCTCATTTTAACTGGTCCGGCAGAAGACCGCCATGTTGAGCCTGGTTTTGTCAGAGGTTTCTTCCCAACGGGGAGTTTTTCCTCTCCACTGTCGCTCCATGCTTGCTCATCATGGACAGGTTCTCTCAACCTGTGTTATCCAAACTGACCTTCCATCTTCCAGGTCCCTGAGTAAAGCTCT
>NW_015150916.1:628527-630944 GCF_000732505.1 Cyprinodon variegatus | reverse complement strand
CTCTCCACCCGGCATACGCTGACGTCACAAAACCCTGTCTCTGTGTTGATCATTTTCCTTTTAATCTTTTAAACTCACATTTCTCTGGATTAAAACCCAACAGACTCTTCAGATGAAAATATTAGTATACGACGAAAACTATTAGATGAACTTAATGGCCTGTTAAGAAAGGATGCAGAATTCATTATTCATTGCACCCGGCAGAATTATTATATAAATAGTGCCCGTCCTAGCACCCTTCTTGCATATAAATTAAGGGAAAATGATAACTTAGCAAACATATCAGCAATTAGGACACTGGAGGGGGACATAACATCCGATCCTGTAAAGATTAACAACACTTTTCAGCTGTTTTACCAAAATTTGTACAAATCAGAGGTGTCTCACAGTGACAAAACCTGTTCTGAATTCCTTAAGCCTTTACAGTTACCTTAATTGCCCCAGGAGACAATTCAGCACTTAGAGACACCTATCACTCTAGAACAGGGGTGTCAAACCGGTTCCAGAAAGGGCCGTGTGGCTGCAGGTTTTCTTTCCAACCAAGCAATCGCACACCAGACCCCAGTCATCTCATCAACTGAGTGCAATCTAAACATGATGACTTGATGAGATGAATGGAGTCTGGTGCGCTCTTGCTTGGTTGGAAAGAAAACCTGTAGCCAAACGGCCCTTTCTGGAACCGGTTTGACACCCCTGCTCTAGAAGAATTAGGGACAGCCATTAAATCAATGAACAGAGGTAGATCTCCAGGCCTGGATGGTCTGCCTCCCGAATTATATGATGCTTTTTGGCCCCAGCTTGGCCCACTGATACTGAATATGTTTAATTTTTCTATTAGAAGGGGTTCCTTTTCAGCTAGTTTAAACGTTGCAATCATTTCACTTCTGCTAAAAAAGGGTAAACCACCTAGCGATTGTTCTTCATACAGGCCCTTAAGTCTTATGAATAGTGAAGTCAAACTGTTTGCTAAGGTTCTGGCTAACCGCTTGAAGCATTACATGACCCATCTAATCGACTGTGATCAGACTGGGTTTATTAAATCTAGATTTGCTTCTGATAATGTTTGCCGTCTACTTCATATCATTGATTCATCTTCAGGCTTAAAAAATCAAAATGCTATCTTATCACTAGATGCCGAGAAAGCCTTTGATCGACTGGAATGGGGTTACATGTGGTCTGTTCTTCAACATATGGGCTTCAGTAACAGCTTCATTTCTATGATCAAGGTATTGTATGTTAACCCCTCTGCTGTTGTGATGACAGGCAATACTTGTTCACTAAGATTTCCAGTTTCCAGATATTCACGCCAGGGCTGTCCTTTATCCCCACTTCTATTTGCATTGTCTTTGGAACCCATTGCCCAAGCAATCCTTCAATCAGAGTTTCTTGAACCAATTTCTATTCATATTACCTCACATTATATATCCTTGTATGCGGATGACATCCTGATCTTTACAAGCAATCCCTCTAAAATACTTCCTTATCTTCTTAAAACCTTTGAGGTCTTTAAGGAGATCTCAGGTTACAAGATAAATTGGACAAAATCAGCTCTGATGTTAGTTGGGCAATTTGGTGACCAGACACCCTCCTTCAACATCCCAGTTGTTAGTAAAAATCAAATATCTAGGAGTGACTTTTCACCCTTCTCTTCATCTGCTGACCACTGAAAATTATAACCAAGTTCTGAATGATATTGATAATGATTTGGAGAGATGGAACAAGTTGCCTACCTCTTTTCAGTCCAGACTTTCAGTAATTAAAATAAATATATTGCCTCGGATTAACTTTGTTAGCTCCATGATTCCTCTAGCTCCACCAGGGGGCTAAAAGCTCCATTCTATTATTAATCGTTTCCTATGGAACAAAAAGTAACCTAGAATCAAATCATCTACTTTGCAAAGACACAAATCCTCAGGTGGTGTTAATCTACCAAATTTTGAGTTGCTTTCTTGGTGTTTTGCCCTACATCCACTTAGTAGTTGGTTGAAACCAGGATTTTCAGTGTCATGGCATTCCATAGAAGAACATTTAGTATACCCTCACTGCTTATCTGAGTTAATCTACTCCAATATACCTCATGAGATAGTAAAGCAAGACTTTGGGCCCATAATTTTATATCTTTTCACTGTTTGGCATAAGGTTCAACGCGTGTGGAGGGATAAAGGTATCTGTGTCTTTAGAGACATTATAGGGAAAGAAGGGCTCCGTGTATTCCATGATGAGATCTTATAACTGTCATGATGGGTCTCTGTGATTAAACCCGCATGCAGAACACCACACGAAGCAGGGTAAAAGTTTAACAGTTTATTAAAGGAAAGCACACACAGAGTAAATAGTGCACTGGTTCTGGTACTGGTCCGGGACTTGGTTTCACAGAGTAATCTGCAGAGAGGGATAGTTTGGTTAGCCAGGTAGCA
>NW_015150916.1:625201-628123 GCF_000732505.1 Cyprinodon variegatus | reverse complement strand
GCTAACCAAAACTGGTCAACACTCCGGCGCTGAAGACAGGTCTGGCCGCTGCTTATGTAGGAGGTCTCCTGATGGGCTGATGATCCTCAGGTGTGCTGGAGGCTCCAGCTCAGGAGACCCATAGCGCTCTCTGCTGGAGACAGGTGGCAGATCTCCAGATCCTAACAATACCCCCCCCCTCAACGACCACCTCCTGGCGGTCCAGAGGAAGTGGATGGAAGGGAGTTCTTGTAGTCCTCTATGAGGGACGGATCCAGGACGAAAGAGCCAGGAACCCAGGTGTGGTCCTCTGGACCGTAGCCCTCCCAGTTGACGAGGTACTGCCAACCGCGACCCCAATGACGGGAGTCCACGATCCGGCGAATGTGAATGCCGGGTGGCCATTAATGTCCCGGGCGGGTGGAGGGGAGTCGGACGGAGGGCAAAGTGGACTGGTGAGAACTGGCTTGATCTGGGAGACGTGGAAGGTGGGGTGTATATGGAGAGTGGATGGCAGGTGCAGACGGAGAGCAGATGGGTTGATGACCTGAGCGATCTTGTACGGACCTATAAATCTGGGGGAGAGTTTTTTGGACATGGATTTGAGCAGGATATCACGGGTCGAAAGCCATACCTCTTGTCCCGGGGTATACTCGGGTGCGGGACGACGACTCTTGTCAGCGTATCTATTATTTTGGATGGCGGAATGTTTGAGGGCAATGATGGTTTCGTTCCAAACCTTATGGCAACGACGGATGTGGTGATGGACGGACTTGACCGATATCTCTCTCTCGTCTGCTGGGAAGAGTGGTGGTTGATAACCGATGGAGATCTGAAAAGGAGATAAACCAGTTGCAGCGGATCTTTGGGTGCTGTGCGCATATTCTACCCATGCCAGAAACTGACTCCAGTCAGTCGGGTTGTTGGAGGTGAGGCAACGGAGAGTGGATTTGAGCTATTGATTCATCCTCTCCGTTTGACCGTTTGTCTGAGGATGATAGCCAGAAGTGAGAGAGATTTTCGAGTTTAGGGAGGAACAGAAAGCTTTCCAGACCTGAGAGTTGAACTAGGGACCTCGATCAGAAAGGATCTCCTGAGGGACGCCGTGCAGGCAGAAGACATGTTTGACCAGGAGCTGAGCGGTTTGGAAAGCTGTGGGTAATTTCCTGAGGGGAACCAGATGACAGGCCTTGGAAAATCGATCGACAATGGTTAATATGGTTGACATACCCCTGGAGGCTGGAAGAACTAAAGAAGTCCACAGCGATGTGGGACCATGGACGAGACGGAACAGGCAGAGGACACAGCAGCCCGGAAGGTGGTTGGTGGGTAGGTTTATTCCTGGCACAGATGGGACAGGCCAACACGTACTCCTTCACGTCCTTGTGAATGGACGGCCACCAAAAGCGTCGTGTTATGAGGGCAATGGTTCTACTCACACCAGGATGGGCAGAGAACTTGGCTGCATGCATCCACTGGATGAGACGGGATCTGACAGAAGATGGGACGTAAGTTTTGTTAGGTGGTCCGTTACCTGGGTCAGGTTCAGATGCCAAGGCTAGGTTGATGAGATCAGTAATCTCCCAGGAAACGGCTCCAACCGTGCAAGTGGCAGGGAGGACAGGCTTGGGTGTTTCAGGTTGGTCAGAAGAGTAAAGGCGAGAGAGAGAGTCGGGCTTGATGTTCTTGGAACCGGGTCTGTAAGAGATAATTAAATTGAATCGGGAGAAGAACAGAGACAATCGGGAATGGTGTGGATTGGACCTCTTAGCGGACTGAATATAGGATAGGTTCTTGTGATCCGTCCAAACCAGGACCGGATGTTCAGCTCCCTCAAGCCAATGTCTCCATTCTTCCAGGGCTAGTTTGATGGCTAGTAACTCTCTGTCACCGACATCGTAATTCTGCTCTGCTGGAGAAAGTCTGCGTGAGAAAAAGGCACAGGGGTGAGTCTTATGATCTGAGTCAGATTGTTGAGACAAGACAGCTCCCACTCCAGAATCAGATGCGTCCACCTCTAATATGAATTGCTTAGAGGTGTCAGGTTGAATCAAAATGGGTGCGCTAGAAAAAAGAGTCTTCAGTTTGTTAAAAGCTGCTTTAGCCTCTGGAGACCATTTGAACGTCTTCTTAACAGAAGTTAGAGCTGTGAGGGGTAGTGCTGTTTGACTGTAATTTCTGATGAAACGTCTGTAGAAGTTAGCAAACCCCAGAAATCTTTGAAGCTGCTTACGGTTCTCGGGAGTAGGCCAGTCCAAAACTGCTTTTATTTTGTCTTCAGATGGCTTCACCTGCCCGCCCTCGAGCAAAACCCCTAGAAAAGTGACAGATGGTTGATGAAATTCACATTTTTCAGCCTTTACGAAGAGTTTATTCTCAAGCAGTCTTTGAAGGACCAGACAAACATGTTTCTTATGATCAGACAGGTTTCTTGAGTAAATCAGGATGTCATCAATGTATACAAAAACAAAAACGTTGAGGAAGTCTCTGAGAACATCATTTACTAGAGCTTGGAAACAGGCAGGGGCGTTTGTCAGACCAAAAGGCATGACCAAATATTCAAATTGACCAATGGGGGTCTTAAATGCCGTCTTCCATTCGTCTCCTTCTCTTATCCTAAGGAGATGATGCGTTTCTTAAGTCGAGTTTAGTGAACACTGTTGCCCCTTGGACAGGTTCAAAAGCTGATGCTAGCAATGGTAAGGGATATTTATTTTTAACGGGTATTTGATTAAATCCCCTGTAATCAATACAGGGTCGGAGAGAACCTGTTGGGAGCTGGAGAAAATCCCATCTTTCTCCAGCAGAGTCCGCCGTGGATCCTCTGAGGGAGCCTCCTGCACAGCTGCAGCTCATCAAGATCATCAGAGGACCCTTCAACCTTATCATTTCATACAGACCCGGATCCAAGAACGTGAAGCCCGATTCTCTCTCTCGTCTCTA
>NW_015150916.1:622591-623831 GCF_000732505.1 Cyprinodon variegatus | reverse complement strand
GAAGCAGCAAACGGACTCTGCAGATAAACTATTCTCCAGAACCAACAGTGACTCTCCCAAAGTAAACCTCAAGAACCCTCAAGGTACAATCAGTGCACCTTTGGAAATCAAACCCTGTCAGCAGACAATAACTGTGCTGTCTCTCACGCAGACTCCGGTGAAACCAGAATCCAGGCCCGAACCAGAATCAGTACATTCTGTGTGTTTGTGCTTAATAAACTGTTAAACTTTCCATCCTTGTGTCCGTCAGTGGTGTTCTGCATAACTGGGTCTCCATTTGTGAACCCATCATGACAGAACCGTCCTTTTTCCCCACAAAGAAAAAAACAGCACAGAGAGGGGATGAAGATGGTCTGATGATTCCAGCAGCTAGAGACTCGTTGATGTATTTTTCCATAGTTTGTCGCTCAGGTTTGGAGATTTTAAACAGTCTACTGCTGGGAAGGGGAGCTCCTGGTAATAAATCAATGGCGCAGTCATATGGTCTATGTGGTGGAAGAGACATCGCACTGACCTTGCTGAAGACTGGTGCCAGATCGTGATACTCGGAAGGAACGGAAGAAAGGTCAGGAGGGTCCACCTCCTCCCTACCTCTAGGGGACTGAATAGCAGGAGCCGCAGAACAGAGACATGAGATGTGACAGGAAGCGGACCAAGACTCAATGTGGCGTTCAGCCCAGTTGATGTGGGGGTTATGAAGTTCCAACCACTCGAATCCTAGCACCAGAGATGAACATGCAGAGGGAAAAACAAAAAATGTTAGTCTCACAGTGATTTCCAGAGATTAGGAGCTCCAATGGTCATGTCTGATGAGTGACTTGATGCAGCTTCTTCCCATCGATAGCTGAAACTCTGAGAGGTTTTCTCAGAGGAACAGTCTCAATCTTCAATTGCTGAACCAGATTTGAGTCAATGAGGTTTCTCTCACAACCAGAGTATGAAGGCTGATAAAGTGAGAATCTGATCAGGACAAAACAGAGTAGCAGGTAACAGTAGGTGAGGAAATTTTTCAGATCGTAGATGGTCCGTCAGACTCCTTACATCCTCTGACGGACCCCGGCTTTTGATTTAGCTGGGCATGTAGCGATAAAATGGCCAGGCTCACCACAATACAGACACAGGTTTCCTTTCCTGTCAGGTTTCTTAGTGATGTATTTGATACAGTTGACCATAATATTCTTTTAGAAAGACTTGAATATTTTGTTGGAATTAAAGGAACAGCACTAGACTGGTTTAAATC
>NW_015150916.1:620304-621901 GCF_000732505.1 Cyprinodon variegatus | reverse complement strand
ATTCCCCTGCAGCTCTTGGCTAAGAGCTGGAAACCCAAACCAAGGTCTGCCCTCAAGTCAGAAGTAAGACGCTGAAGCGGTTATTGGACTCTGCTGAATTCAACAGTCTCTGGACCCAACAGTTCCTCTCTCAAAGTAAAACCTGGACTCATCAAGGTATTCTTCAGAAACTCTCAAACACAAACTCCTCAGTTCCAGAGTTAACTGAACTGTCATCCTTACAGACTCCAGCGAACCTGCCCCCAGGCCTGAACCAGTTCCAGTGTTTTATTCCATGTGCTTGTGCTCAAATAAACATTGTTAAACTTTTCATCTGTCTCCGTTGTGTTCTGCATATTGGGCTTTTCTGAACCCATCATGACAGACATGTGTATTGAATTTGGCGCTATATAAATAAACTGAATTGAAAAAATTTAATTGAAATTGAATTGAATCTCCGTTGTCTTTCTTCATTGGAAAGTCTAGTGTGCCCAATCTGCATGGGTTCGGCTTCAGTTCCTTCTGTAGACGAGGAGAAAAAGTGAGTAGCATGAACAGGAGGAGAAGACGATAGATTCTTACTCCTTGGTCTGGTACTGGGTTCTAGGGATCCAGAAAAAACAGAAGTGCAGTTAGATGCAGGAGCAGTAGCAGAAAAACCATGGCTTCTTGACCTAGAACAGTTTCTAGTTCGGAGTCTGTTATCCAACCGGATGGTTAGTTTGATTAAATCCTCTAAATTAGAGGGTTCATCGATTGTGGCAAGTTCGTCCTTGGTGTCTTCATTTAAAGCCTTAAAATAGGCACTCTTAAGTGCACACTCATTCCAGCCAGAGGCTGCGGCTTTAACCCGGAAGTCAATAGAAAACTCTGCCACCGTCTGATTTCCTTGCTTTAAACTGAGCAAAGCTCGGGAGTCAATGGTCTTGTCTGAATCTTGATTAAAGACCTGGGAAAATTCAGATATGAATTCAGAAAAAGTGCATGAAAAACTAGATTCAGAGGAAAATCTTGCCTCCGCCCATTCAAGAGCTCGACCAGTGAGTTGAGAAAGGATAAAGGCTATTTTCTTCCTTTCACTAGAAAAACTGGTGGGTGAATGTTCAAAAATTAGCCAGCACTGAAACAAAAATCCTTTGCATTTATTTTGAATACCTGAAAATCTTTCAGGGAGACATGGACGGAATTCCGGAAGTGACGTGACAGATTCTGACCTTAGAGGCGGATGTGGCTCCGGAACCGGAAGTTGAGCAGGCTCCGCTCTGGAGTTAGCATTGCTGAATTTGCCAGCTAATTCCTGTAACAGAACACACTGTTGGTCCAAACGCACTTTAAACTCATGGAGGGTATTGAAATGGTCCTGTAAAAATACTCCTTGCTCTTCAATCATCCTCCGGAGGTGATCTGCTGGGTTTTGTGAATGGCCGGAGTGTTCTGCATGATGGGTCTCTGTGATTAAACCCACATGCAAAACACCACACGAAGCAGGGTAAAAGTTTAACAGTTTATTAAAGGAAAGCACACACAGAGTAAATAGTGCACCGGTTCTGGTACTGGTCCGGGACTTGGTTTCACAGAGTAATCTGCAGAGAGGGATAGTTTGGTTAGCCAGGTAGCA
>NW_015150916.1:616134-619759 GCF_000732505.1 Cyprinodon variegatus | reverse complement strand
AACCAAAACTGGTCAACACTCCGGCGCTGAAGACAGGTCTGGCCGCTGCTTATGTAGGAGGTCTCCTGATGGGCTGATGATCCTCAGGTGTGCAGGAGGCTCCAGCTCAGGAGACCCATAGCGCTCTCTGCTGGAGACAGGTGGCAGATCTCCAGATCCCAACAATAACCTGCCGGGCACCTTTTATTTTTATTTACAGTTAAGGTATGCAATGCAGGCACTGGGCGTTCCATGGGGAACGGAGTTAGGAAATCAAACCCTCCATGGAATTCTTGCTACCAAGATTCCACGCAATGTTATCGTATCTGATCTGTACAAATTCACAGCTAAAGCTTCATACAAACCCCCGTTACTGAATAGACTATGGAAGACTGATTTAAATATAGTATCAGATCTAGATTGGCATTCCATATGGTCAAATCTAATTCTGTCTTCCAGGAATCTTGACCATCAAATGATCCACTATAAATTCATTCACAGGGCTTATTTAACACCTCGAAGATTACAACAAATGAAAATCAGAGATAACCCATATTATGATTTTTATTTTGATAATACTATTGCTAAATTTTATCATATGGTTTGGCAGTGCCCGGAGGTTAACAGTTTTTGGAACAACATTTCTACTATTATGTCATCAATAAAAGGAGGGGTAGTCCCACACTCACTGTGCTTGCTTCTACTCAATGATACCTCATTCCTATGATTAACCATAAACGATAAGCGGCTGTTATTAGCTGGCATTGCAGCTGCTAAGAGAATGATAGCGTGTCGATGGAAACCACCACATGCACTGTCGGTGAGGGAATGGCTCTCCTCCTATCAGGATATCGCACAGATGGAGCTCTCCTCAGCTCCATCACATGGTGCTAAATCATCAAACATTAATTGCTGGTTTAAATTATTAAAGAAACTCTCAGAACTGTGGTAAATATTTATACATGCCCTTTTATGTTTGTTTGACCTATTAACTTTGTTCATGTGCTCATATATGAATATATATGACATGTTATCCCTATGAACATCGTTTTGATTCCTTTGATGTATTATTGTTGCTTGTCTATTCAGTGGACGTGATTCCTGGATGGTAGGGGAAGGGGGTTATTTTATGGGTGGGGAGGGTGGAAATAAGGGCAACGGCTGGGGAGGAAAGGTGTTCTACTTCTGATGACACTAATCTGTATACACTGTACAAAATTTTGACTACCTGTGGTTGGTGCAAATGTTCCTCCTCTAATGTGCAAAATGTGAAAAACAATAAAAAAAATTGATCACAAAAAAAGAGTAATTGTATGAATACATTTCTCCTAATTGTCTTTTCTCTTTATGTGAGTTTTTCAGATTGAAATGCTGATAGGCATGCTTCTGCAAACAGATTTATTTTACCTGAAGTAGCAACTAACCACATGAAAATAACATCCGTCTATAGGGGAATATATAAGTGGAATATATTTCCCACAGTTGTTTTTATTAAAAGCCTTATAGATTTAGAAAGGAAGAAGTTCATTCTTCAGAAAGGCCAGAGGTTGTGTTCAGTTGATGGTTTTGAGCTGAAATATGATTTGCTGATCCAGAAAATTTGTCAGTAGATCACGTACCAATAAATGTGTTTTATTTTCTTCCTCTATGATGTAAATGTGTTTCTTTCTGGTTAAATTACTATGGAAGTATTGCTGAGAGTAGAGAATCAAATGACTGTCTTGGTTTTTTTTATTGGAATTTTCATACAGTGAATTGTGAATGAGCATGAGCATCTTGGACAGGTGTAAATTCATTCTTTTATATTTTATAATGTTACTTTATATGCATTACCTTCTAATAGACTCCAGCACTGGTTGTGGATAATGGAGCTCTAAATAAATAAATGGAATAAATACATCAATGAAATGTCTAAGTCTGATTTATCAAGAAATTGAGATTCAGTTTTTCTCATTTAAAGCAGCATTTTATTCTATTTCTACCAAGGGAGGACAGATAAAGTGTTGCTTATATTCCTGCTTGTTCTGGTCACACAGGATTTCATTAACTACTTAAAGCTTGAGAAAAGATGTGAAGGTTTTTAACATACAGCTAATCAAAAATAAGTTACAGACAGAGGAAGAAAACAGAATAATTTTAAACCACGAGGCTAAAGGAGTCTGGCTTTTCTTCCAAAACAGTCAACAACTCCTCTCAACCAGACACTCTGTCTGGAAACTGTGGAGAGTTTCAAATACCTGGGTGTTTACGTCAACAATAAACTGGACTGTACTCATAACACTGACGCTCTGTATAGAAAGGGCCAGAGCCGCCTCCACCTCCTGAGGAGGCTGAGGGCCTTTGGAGTCAGCAGGCCCCTCCTTAAAAGCTTCTCTGACTCTGTGGGGGCCTCAGCCCTCCCCTACATTGTCGTCTGCTGGGCCCCTGGCAGCTCAGAGCGGGACAGAAAGAGACTAAATAAGCTGGTGAGGAAGGCCACTTCTGTCCTGGGCTGCCCTCTGGACTCAGTGGAGGAAGTGGCTGAGAGGAGGATGCTGTCCAAACTCATATCCATCATGGACACCACCTCTCACCCTCTGCACCAGACTGTAGAGGAGCAGCTCCTTTAGTCAGAGACTTAGACACCCTGTTTGTAAGAAGGAGCGCTACCGCAGGTCATTCATTCCTGCTGCTACCAGAGTCTATAATAATGCACTATAACCACAATAACTCCTGTAAAAACCACTGTGCAGCTATTTTTGTTTTTTATTTATTGACTGTGCAATATTCTGTGCAATATGCTGACTGTGCAATATATGTGAATAGAATAGTCATGCCACTACCTCACCGTTGTTCCTTACCTACTACACTTTAATGTAAAAGTAAATCCACCTGTATATAAGCCATCCGGATTGTACATATGTCACCTCAAACCTCTGTGTTACTCCCTTGTATTTTTTTTCTATTCTTATTTTTATTTTTTGTTATTTAATTTTTTTTTGTTCTTTATTCCTAATGCACCTTTTCCTCCTTGTTTGCACCTTCTTTAACTACTATGTCAATATGTGACCAGGGAATTTCTCCACTGTGAGATCAATAAAGTTCATCTAATCTAATCTAAAACTTTTAGAAGTAATTTATTAAAGATCAGCACTAATAGAAACATATCATGATGGAATTTTATAGGAAATAGATTTTTCTGAACCACACTACCTATAAATTAGAAAGCAAGGAAGCACTGATCATTCTAGGTCAAGCCTGGCTTTATCTCTAATCCTGGATTTCTAAATTAAACCTCTGTAAAGGAGCCCACATATCTCTAATATTATTGAGACAGATTTACATTTGGATTTTGAAAATGTTTTCTAAAATAATAATTCATTATAGAGCTTTTTTTGTTTTGCATATAGAAGTGGCTTATCTCTCTGTCTGTATAATAAAGGCTACATCCTGTGTTTTCTTACATGTATAACAGCTGCAGAGACATGAATAACAATAACATGAGGTTAATGATCCAGTATTAAACTACTGTCAGAGTGAGGCCAACACGGCCTGGTATCTGTTGGCCTTTATAACAGTCTGTTCAGTCAGTCTAATGGGTGAATGGACAGAGAAGTTTCCTGTGCAGCTTTGTTCTACCTGGTAGGTCTAATGAAGGGATCTGCTC
>NW_015150916.1:610288-616034 GCF_000732505.1 Cyprinodon variegatus | reverse complement strand
CATGACTGAAACAGTTTTATAGAAAGTGTTAGTACTCACCCAACCTAGCTTCAAGATGTCTGCACTACAAAATGGAGTCTATAGGACCTCTCAGGGTGTGGTGTGATCTGAGTACGCCTTGGTCAAAGTTTAAATATGCTGAACTTTGACTGCAGAGCAGAATTGTTATCATGCAGGTTGACTTTGATAGAAGGAGTCGTGGAATTTAATATTATAGCTTTTAAAGACACCAAGTTGGAGCAGCAAATACTCCTTATAAAAAAATAATACAAAGATGTGTTGGGAGCGCTGAGTGCTGCTAAGCTTCCTGTTAAGGAATAAATATTGGTGGATTTATTTAAAAGTTAATCTGTTGAAGAAATTTACAACCATTTCATTTTTTAAGTATCTATGAACTCAATCAAGTATATTAATAATAAACAGAGTTCCAGTTTAATGTCAGACGGGGTGTTTGTATGCGTCTACCCTTCTTTATAATCTCAAACCTAGTTTTATCAAGTCTACTAACCTCTAAACTTCTATCATCTCAAAGGGAATCATTGTTTCATGGTGCAAATATCCGGCTGCTGAGATTTGGGTCATAATCTGTGAAAATGTAGAAAATGTTATCATCCATAAGTGTCTATATCAAGGCCTGCACTATGCTGAGGCAAAGGGGGGCTGAGCCCCCTCAAATCTAACCTGCCAAAAATAATAGAACATCTGACTGAGGTTCTTCTGTGCTCTGAGCTGAGCTGGTTGTTATCTTCTCCTTTCTGTCTGCCATCAGAGGAGAGGCCAAACCCTCCTCCACTCCTTCTGGTCCAACCATTAGTTCTGGATCAACAGAAAAACAATTAAAAAGAACTGTGAAATATTTTTCTGGAGCTTGATTTATATGTCAAAGGAAAAAAAGGTTTATAATTACCTGTAAACATTTTTATGCTCTATGTTGATCATGTTTTTAAGGATTTTGTATTTATTATAAAGTGTCTATTTTTTATACTGGTTCAATACAAGAGGTTGCCAGAAATCTTGTGAGGTTTCTGAGTGCACAGCTTCAAGCGGATGGAGCTCAGCAGACCGAACCAACTGTCCCCCCCAACCCAGTCCACACATTCAACACCACAGCAGACTTCATCACACACTACAGTGCATCAAGACATGTCTAGGTAAGGAAATTATTATTAGAAAAATGTGATTTAATCTGCATAATAATTTGTCACTGACAAACATTTATTTGATGCTAACCTCTTTTAGCCTTTTAGAGAGCTACTAAGTAGCCAGCAGCTATCTGATAGACCAGCAACAACTAACTACTGTCTGAATGGTTGAAAGCTAAATGGTCAGATCCAATCAGCTCTCCTCCCTCAGAGAGCAGAACTCTCCTTCTCTCCTCCTGTCTCCTTCCTCAGAGAGCAGAGCTCTCCTTCTCTCCTCCTGTCTCCTCTCTCAGAGAGCAGAGCTCTCCTTCTCTCCTCCTGTCTCCTCCCTCAGAGAGCAGAGCTCTCCTTCTCNCTCTCCTTCTCTCCTCCTGTCTCCTCCCTCAGAGAGCAGAGCTCTCCTTCTCTCCTCCTGTGTGCTCAGGTGTTCAGCCTCTCTCTGCTCATATGTCTCCTCCAGCTGAAGCACAAACCAGACAAAGCTGCTGTGTCCTCCTGACAGGTGAGCAGATCTCCAAATATCTAATTAATATCTTAACTGTTTAATTGAGCAACAATTGTTCTGAAAGCAGCAGTGCCACCTGCTGTCCAAACCAGCCAACTGCAGCCATTCATCCCTCCTCTCTGCATCTGGTTCAGTTCTTCTTAAAACCATCATCTGTGTTGTTGTTCTGCTGGAATCAAACAGGAATCATGTTAGAAAGTTCAGATCTCTGCAGGAAGAAACTAGAAGATCATCTGAACCGAACGCAGTCAGAAAAAGACAGAAAAGCTGCAGATATTTAACAGGAAATGCTTCCTGCAGAGGAGAAGGTTTTCCCTTTTGCGGATGAGTCTGATAATGAATCTTGCGGAAGAGTCTGATAATGAATCTTGCGGATGAGTCTGATAATGAATCTTGCGGATGAGTCTGATAATGAATCTTGCGGATGAGTCTGATAATGAATCTTGCGGATGAGTCTGATAATGATCTTGCGGATGATTCTTGCGGATGATAACATATATGAACAAACGACATGACGAAATACAAGACACGAGACGAGACACAGACAGGGAGCATGTTGATGCATCAGGGAATGCATGGCAGAATGCGTAAAGGATGCATGACGAGACACAGACCAGACGTGACGTGACACACAGGAGAATGCATGTAAATGCCTGACATAAAAGGTGAGATTGCATGGATGCGAGCCAGAATGAAGACAGCATGAATATAGCATGGAGACAGCATGGAATAATGTAGATAACTGATAAAGAGTGGGAGTAGAAAAATGAGCTAGAGGATGGTTGAGATTAGGTCAGAAAATGATGAGAATGAGTTTGAACCACCACCAGTATTTGTAATAGAGTTACCTAGAGGCAGAGAGAGTGCTGAGCTGCGAGAATTGATGAGAGTTCTGGGCGGATGAATGAGGTATAGGCCGATGATAACCATCGGCCCAGAGCTGAGGGAAGCCTCAGAAACCCCGCGAGTAGCTGCTGTTGTAGCTGCTCAGTCTGGAATGAATGCCCAGAATACCCACTAGAGGGAAGGCCACATGATTCTATGAGTATCCTGAGGTGCTGAAGGAACCATGAGTGGACGTAGGGTAACCCTTGGGCGAAATGAAAAGTGCTTAGAATGCCTGAAACATGACGCTCTGAGATGATGAAATGTTAGTGACTGCTTGTCAGGTGATGCTTCTGATGAAGGGCATGAGAGACTGGGAGGAGGAGTGACCTTATTAGTGGCTTCAACTACTACAATGTTATCACAGTGGGGGGACGCATTTCCTTCCCAAAAGGCCCCACGACGGCAAGCTATAGCTAAGGGTAGACTTCACACAAGCAGAAGACTGGGTGTGAATAAAAGAGGCCATGAACCCGCGAACCACCTGTTCTGAAAGAACCCCCAAAACCTACGGATGACAGCATCTGTAAAAATTTTGGAGCATGTCAGGATATAGATAATGTCGTCGTAGAAAAAAAAAAGATTTTGAAGAGCGACCTTGAGGAATAAGCACATAGCAATCTAGATGACCTAGCAAGGAGAGCAATTGGCGTTTAGAAATGACTGATGCGAAACAGTTTTTTTTTTTGTTTTTTTTTTATTACGTTAGATGATGAACAAGATAGGACGATAATCAGAAATAATAATAAGGGGTGGTAAGGTGACGGACTGCTAAGCCTGAGGTACGATATATATGAAGCGTGCACAGTGGGGACAGACTGATTCGGATGGGTCTCCTGCAGAAGCTCTGAGTAATCGCGATAGATGCTGAGTGCTGCAAAAATTGGCCAATAGTAAGATCTCTGATAGACGGAGAGATCTTTCTCTGTGATGACTGTGATGTCACCTGCTGATGCTACCTGCTGATCGACTCAGGGGAGGGAAGAATAAGAGAGACTAAATTAACATATTTCCCTTGAATAATTTAGAACGAGGCTAGTGGAAATATCAGCATGCATGTTAATATAAGGTATGCCTGAATAAGAGGCAGACAAAGCATAAAGAGTGAACTCAAATAGATAGAAAATTATGAATGAAAACATGGTTGAATACGTCTTACCTAGGGCTGGCCCGGGGCAGGCGTTCCCTAATGTGAATGAGGGGAGGGGAGGGGGAGGTACGTCTAAGCAGACAGCGGCAGGGATGACGTGGCAGTGCAGGGATTTTCCAAGTTTGGAGCGTGCGGACAGCATCGAAACGGATTGAGTGAGAGAGTCCGGTGGAGCGGAGAGAGGCTGAGAGCTGTTAAACGGCAGAAGGACTAGACTGGGGAGCTGCTATGAATCAGGAAGCTGAAGAAGGTCCAAGGCTGCATCGAAACGATGAGAAGGAGCGGGCGTAGCGGTGACTGCTGCTGGGACAGATCTGTGAGGCCTTCTACGCCTGGCGAGGGGAGCGGAGGACTTGCCAGGAATCGGAGCAGATTGAAGAGCAGAAGGCGAGGGAGATGGAGATGAATCACAAGGAGGTAGGAGGGAGGCTAGTTGAGACAGCTGAGCAGAGTCTAGGTCGGAGCCTGGCAATATACCCTTGGAGTGTAACGCGGAAGAAGGAGATGTGAGCGACTAAACGGGAGCTTATAATTACTTNACAGCCTCTGCATAGGATAGTTTGTTGCATATTCTGACTTGTTGAACCTGCACCTCCCTCTTCATCACTTCACAGCCCCCGTACGCCACACTGTGGCTGCCTCCACAATTACAACATGTTGGTTGCCTGCTCTTATTGCACTGTTCATATCCATGGTCCTCTCCTCATCGTGCACATCTTCTCTTTCCTTTACATGTCTGCGCTCTATGGCCAAATCTTTGACATTTAAAGCATCTCATTGGCGGTGGGACATACTCTCTTACATTGTAGGTCAAATATCCCAAATAGACTCTCTCTGGAAGTCTTTCTTCATCAAACTGTCATAAAACAAGGACAGATGGACCCAGTATTCAGGAGAGACAGTCAGTAGGAAAGTTCAAAAGGTTTATTAAAATAAAAACAAAACAATGCGGAGCTGTGGCTGGCGGACACTGCAGGCGGGGGGCGGGGCACCGCCCAATCTCAGACACTCTGGTTAACAGTCCAGACCACGAGTGTCCCCAGTGCAGCAGTCCCAGAGGTGATGCTGGAAGCTGATCCTGGTGAGGGATCCAGAACAGACAGGAACAGGCAGGATCCAAATCAGACAGCAACAGAGACAGGTGGCAGGATCCAGACTTCCAGGCATCCACAGGCTTCCAGGAGGGTTCAGAGTCTGACTGGTACCAGAAGCATGACCAGGTGGTCAAGTACAGGAGCAGACAGGCAGGCACAGTGGAAGAGGGTAGCCGAGACAGGACGTAGGAACCGGAACTTGAAGGAGACTTTAAACTGGTCTCCACCCTGGAGCCAGGCTTACTTTAATAAAAACTGAACCTCCCCCCATAATGAGCCAAAAACCCAGAGGACTCCACGGGGGAGGAACAGTGGACGATCAGGAGACAAGACAAACACTAAAACCCTCTTTCCACTGGCAGCTAGGATCCAGGACAAGAACCAAATAAAAACTGAACAGAAAGACTGACAGAAAGACAAGCAATGATCTGGCACTGAATGCTCAGGCTGAACTGAATATAAACCAGAAGAAACAGGTGAGGGGAATAAATTATAATTGAGGCAGGGAAGGAAGAGGGCAGGTGATAGGAATTACTAATTAGGGGAGAGCAAACAGGCCAGATCATGACACAAACTCTATCAAAACACTTTCACTGTCCATTTTCTCTCCGTGTTTAAAGGTCTGAAGCCTTCTTACATCTTTAATTCTTCCTCCTCTGAGATTAGATTTTATTTCCTCATTTGAGACCTCAATGGGGATCCCCCAGATCACTCCCTTCTTCCATTTGCTTCCTTCTTGTACCAGACTCATGCTTGTCACTTTATACTTTCCAATTTCTTCCATCCTTTATTCTCTGTCTTTTTGCTCTTCTATATTACAACTCATCATTAAGTTTCCACCTCTTCAAAATTTTGCTTTAGTGATGTCCCCCACTTGATTCTTCAGGATGGTGGATAGTTTCACTGGACTGATCGTTTGCAACACCTTTTCCTCGTTAACTCTAACTTCAATCTGAAAAACTCACACAGA
>NW_015150916.1:605868-607630 GCF_000732505.1 Cyprinodon variegatus | reverse complement strand
TGATGATGATGATGATGATGATGATGATGATGATGATGATGACGATGATGAATCCTGCGGATGATGATGATGAATCCCATGATGATGACGATAATGATGAATCTTGCGGATGAGTCTGATAATGATCTTGCGGATGATAACATATATGAACAAATGACATCACAAAATACAGACATGTGACGAGACGCAGACATGGTGCATATTGATGCATTAGGGAATGAATCTTGCGGATGAGTCTGATAATGATCTTGCGGATGATTCTTGCGGATGATAACATATATGAACAAATGACATGACGAAATACAAGACACGTGACGAGACACAGACAGGGTGCATGTTGATGCATCAGGGAATGCATGGCAGAATGTGTAAAGGACGCATGATAAGACGCAGACTAGATGTGACGTGACACACAAGAAAATGCATTTAAATGCTTGAGTTTTAACCACCACCAGTATTTGTAATAGAGTTACCCAGAGGCAGAGAGAGCGCTGAGCTGCGCGAATTGATGAGAGTTCTGGGCGGGTGAATGAGGTATAGGCTGATGAACCATCGGCCCAGAGCTGAGGGAAGCCTCAGAAACCCTGCGAGTAGCTGCGGTGCAGCTGCTCAGTCCAGCACGAATGACCAGATTACCTACTAGAGGGAAGGCCACATGATTCTAAGAGTATCCTGAGGTGCTGAAAGAACCTTGAGTGGACGTAGGGTAACCCTCGGGTGAAATGAAAAAGTGCTTAGAATGCCTGAAACATGACGTGCTGAGATGTTGAAATATTAGTGACTGCTGCCGGGGGATGCTTCTGATGAAGGGCATGAGAGACTGGGAGGAGGAGTGACCTTATTAGTGGCTTCAACTACTACAATGTTATCGCAGTGGGCGGACGCGTTTCCTTCCCAAAAAGGCCCCACGACGGCAAGCTAAGGCTAAGGGTAGACTTCACACCAGCAGAAGATTGGGTGTGAATAAAAGAGGCCATGAACCCGCGAACCACCTGTCCTGAAAGAACCCCCAAAACCTACGGATGGCTGCATCCGTAAAAATTTTGGAGCATGTCAGGAGATAGATAATGTCGTTGTAGAAAAAAAAAAAGATTTTCCGTTCCAATTTAGAAGCAGTCTGGACCAGGAGATCCGAACGGCAGCCTACGTTCAGTAATCTGCCCAAGGAGGAGGGACGGAAATTGCCGGATCAAGCAACTGGGAAATGAAAGAGCGGCTTTGAGGAATAAGCGCATAGCAAATTAGATGACCTAGCAAGGAGCGCAATTGGCGTTTAGAAATGACTGATGCGAAACAGTCTTTTTTTTTTTTTTTATCACCTTAGATGATGAAGAAGACAGGACGATAATCAGAAATAATAATAAGGGGTGGTAAGGTGACGGGCTGAGAGCTGTTAAATGGCAGAAGGATTAGACTGATGAGCTGCTATAAATCAGGAAGCTGAAGAAAGTCCAAGGCTGCATCGAAACAATGAGAAGGAGCGGGCCTAGCGGTGACTGCTGCTGGGACAGATCTGGGAGGCCCTCTGCGCCTGGCGAGGGGAGCGGAGGACTTGCATGTCTTTTGCGGCCAGAAATCGGAGCAGATTGAAGAGCGGAAGGCGAGGGAGATGGAGATGAATCACAAGGAGGTAGGAGGGAGGCTAGTTGAGACAGCTGAGCAGAGTCTAGGTCGGAGCCTGGCAATATACCCTTGGAGTTTAACGCGGAAGAAGGAGATGTGAGCCGCTAAACGGGAGCTTATAATTACTTTGAACTCCCTT
>NW_015150916.1:602582-605237 GCF_000732505.1 Cyprinodon variegatus | reverse complement strand
TTACTTTAGAGTGCTGGTTTATGCAGCGCAGGTATGCAGTGTTTTTAATGTGTTTTCGATTGACATGATTAATGTGATTCAATAAGCATTTATTCATTTTTGTCTTTTTGTTTTTACAGATTTATCACTGCTTCCTGCTCTCCTTTTAGAGTTAGATTTTCTTTTTTGTTACTCTGTCTAGTTTGGCTTGTTTGTCTCCTCTTAGTCCTTGTGAGGGCGGGCTAACAACCTTCCATTTATTTTGTTTGTTCTGTCCTGTTGTCCTTGGATCACTTCCTGAATATTTACATCCCTGTAAATCTTAGGTATCTGAGACCTGATCTGTGATGGTGTGATCATGATTTGGATGCATGTGATCATTGAAGTGGTTTATGCGGGTTTGTCTGCCTGATGTGGTGTTTAAATTCAGGCTGAACAGTATTGGATTGAAAACGAATGGATAAGTTAACAGGAAACCCTCTTAACCATTAAACAATAAATATTAATTATTAACTTTATTCTGGTTGTTGCTTATTGTCCTTCACTTTCACTGAACCATAACATTGAGGTTACATTTTATTGCCATTATCCTGCTGCATTCAGCTTAGACTCACTATGTGTTTTTATATTTTTAATCACATATTATGCCAAAATCACAAAGAAAATGAAATATCTACTGTGCATTTTAGGTTATGTTTTTAGGCCTTGCTGGATTCATGATTAGATCAAAATGTCAGTCATCAGTTGGACATGGTGTTAAAATATATTAGCATCACAGCAGCAAATGTTACAGGATCATTTCATAGCATGTTCAGAGCTGCAACTACAGCGCTATGCTATGTGGATTTTAAACAAGCACCAACTTCTCTACTTGTCTTATTTTCCATTATCTTTGATGGATGTTATGTCTGTTTTGGTATAAACTTTGAATTTCTTTTGTTTTAGGTTTTGCACTCTTGACCCCTAAATGAACTTTAGCTTGAACCACAGGTCATCATCTCTTCTTCTGGCCACGTAGTCTGCTCATTGCTGTATCACGGAGCCCTCCACAGGTGTTGCAGCTCTACTCTAATCCATTTTTTATGTTACAGCACCACATTTTAACTCATTCACAACATTCTTCTATGAGATTTCTTTCAATCACTGTGGCATTTGACTTTTTTTGACTAAATTCTAGTTGAGCTGCATTCTCCAGTGTTTTGCACAATAGTGCTTGTTTTTGTTTACATGTGATTGCATTTATTTTGCACCCCTGCCAAAATGATAGATATTAACATATGTTTATTCCTCTGTGTTCAATGTTCAGTTTTATTACTACTGCATATCCGTGCAATACTTGAAGACTAATTAGAAAAGCAGAAGAATATTTCATTTGTTCATTTATTAATGTATGGGAAGCAAGGTTCAAAGCTTTCCAGGTAAAACAAATAAACAAAATGGCCATAACACTTTTCCAACAATACTGGGGCACATATAGGTCAGAGCACAGTGAATCCCAATTCGACATGTCACCATGACAACAGGCAACAGGAAGTGCCAATTTCACCCCAGTGGAACTGGAGATATAATGGACAAAAGAAAAAAAACAAATTGGAGGAAAAAAAAGACAGAGCAACAAAACTACAACTGCAAAGGAGAGGAAGATGGCAAAGAAGAAGATTGCTACGTAAGATTACATGAAGTCTAATATGGCAGGCCGTTTTGACATTTATTTGAAGCCCTCTCCTCTGTTGTTCCATTACTAGATCACTAAAATACGATTCTTGCTGGTAAAATCAAATTCCCAGTGGGAACTGTAGTAATAGAGGTACTAAATTACATTTTTGCAGCAGAAAAGGAATTTCAGGAAGTAAAAAAACAAAGTTAACATTTCTAGGTATATAAAACCCAATGCTTACTAGTATAATTTGTTTTTTCCTGACTCTACATTACTACATTAGATATAACCTGACAGCACAGTATGGCTGACAGTCCAGTATACTGTGTAACATTACAGTATTTCCTCCACATCTGCATCGGTTCTGTCAGCTGGATTAGGCCACAGGACCTCATCGACACAAGCTGCACTTTCTCTGGCCAGGCAACGTAAACAAAGACCTTGTGTGTCTGATCCAGCCTGCATGCATCAACAGACACCATCAGCACAGCCAAGTCCATGGACTGCAGAAGATCTTCTAGAGTAAATGGCAGCTGCTAGACCTTCCTACTGGACAGAATTCCTCTATAGGATTAAGGAAGGGAGAACATGGCGGCAGGAAATGAACAATAAACAGAGGGTTGCTAACCAATCCCTTTACTGCTGATTACATCCCTGAACACTTTCCTCATTCCTTTTCTGAATTCAGGTTGTTATTATCTGAAGTAATATTTCTATTTTTAATAACTTTCTTATTGATTTTCCATTTTACCTAAGTAACCCTACTTTTGTTGGGAGCTGGAGAAGTTCCACCTTTCTCCAGCAGAGTCCGCCGTGGATCCTCCTGAGTAAGCCTTCTGCACAGCTGCAGCCCATCAGATCATCAGAGGATCCACTACTTAAGCTGTCTTCAGACCTTGCCTCAACGCCGCAGTGTTGATCCAGTTGGTAACCAGTTTCTCCCCTGTGGAGCTCAGGAAGAGCTAACCTGCCGAGCCTACCTTCAGAGCCAAACCTGAAGAACCTCAGTCAACTTCCAT
>NW_015150916.1:598789-601449 GCF_000732505.1 Cyprinodon variegatus | reverse complement strand
GTGGCGCGGTAGCTCATCAAAGCCAGTAGGGGGTCGTCCTGCTTGAGTATGCGCTTTGCAGTTTGCACAGCGCGCTCTGCATGCCCGTTACCTTGAGGGTTGTGCGGGCTGGATGTGGAATGTTCAATGTCGTACAGCCTGCAAAACTCTTTCCAAGCATCACTGGTGTACTGGGGTCCGTTATCGCTAATTATCAGCTCAGGGATGCCAAACCTGGCGAACGTAGCCTTCATTGACCTCACTACCTGTTCTGTAGTTGTGGTAGGTAAGTGTAGTATCTCCAGATACCGTGAGTAATAGTCTGATATCACCAAGTATTGTTTTCCTTTGTATTCACAAATGTCTGTGGCTATCTTTTGCCAAGGTCTCTCAGGCAGGGGTGTTGACAGTAACTGTTCCCTGCGCTGAGTGCGTCTGTTTGTCTGACAAAAGTGGCATGTGTCAATTTTTCTTTTAATGTCCCCTGACATCTTTGGCCACCACACAGTCTCTTGAGCACGTTCTCTACACTTAGACAGGCTCTGATGTCCCTCGTGTATACGGTCTATCATCTCCTTTCTCAAGGCCTGAGGAATTACAATGCGACAGCCCAGCGTGATCAGGCCCTCACACTCAGATAGTGAGTCTCTCATCTCATAGAAGTCTCTAACACTGTGTGAAGTGCTACTCACTCGTTTCGGCCATCCATCCCTAATCAGCTTTCTCACACGCTGGAGCTGTGGGTCTTCCTGCGTGGCTGTCCTGATCCTGTCCAGCTTGCTTTGCGAGACAGGCCAGCTGTGGGTCACTGCATTCACGTGACACGCAATGACCGCTTCTGTGGTGCTGTGTCTCTCTTTCAGCGGGCTGCGTGACAGTGCGTCGGCTATGACCAACGTTTTGCCCGGTGCATACTCTGCCTTTGCATTAAAGCGCATAAGCCGCATTAAGAGTCTCTGACACCTAACAGGCACCGTGTCTAAGTCTTTGCTGTTTATCAGTGGCACCAGTGGCTTGTGATCTGTTATGAGTCTGAATTTGTCCATGCCTACCAAGTACTTCTGGAACCTTTCACAGGCCCATACTCCCGCCAAACACTCCTTTTCTATTTGCGCGTACCTGGTTTCCGCGTCTGATAGTCTCCTGGAGCAGTACGCCACCGGTTTCCAGCTCTCTCCGTGCAGCTGGAGCAGGACTCCTCCCATCCCGTAGCTACTCGCATCCGCTGACACTGTGGTCGGTCTCTGTGGGTCGTAGTGGGCCAGTACAGGCGATGTGATGAGGGCTTCTTTCAAGCGCTGAAACGCTCGCTGCTGTGGCTGATCCCATGTCCAGGCCATCTTCCCCTTTAGGAGATCGTACAGTGGACCTGCGACGGTTGCCATGTCTGGAATGTATTTGCTCATGTAATTAATCATGCCTAATGCACGTTTCAGTTCATGTACATTGGTGGGCGCATCTAACTCCCTGATGGCGCTCACCTTCTCTGGGTCTGCCTGAACCCCGTTGGCGTCCACGATGTGGCCCAGGAAGCGTAACTGTGGTTGTGCGTAGACACACTTTTCTTCATTCAGCTTAAGGCCTACTTGCTTCATCCTTTCAAGTGTGCTTTGCAAGTGTCTGTCATGTGTGGCCTTGTCTTTTCCATGCACAATCACGTCATCCATGTACCCGGTGACTCCTTCCAGGCCCTCGAGCAGCTCGTGCATCTTGCGCTGGAATATCTCCGGGGCTATGTTTATCCCAAACGGAAGGCGGGTAAAGCAGTACCTCCCGAAAGGTGTGATGAATGTGGTTAAGATTCTGCTTTCTTCATGCAGCGGTATCTGCCAAAAGCCTGAGGCAGCGTCGAGGGATGTGAACACGGTTGAGCCCGCCAGCTTGGCCAGCGTCTCATCTGTGGTAGGTAGCTGGTAAGTTTCTCTCTTCAGATTTTCATTCAGCTTCTGGAGCCCTACGCAGATTCGGACGGCACCTGACGGCTTCAGGACTGGCACCATTGGTGCGCACCATTCTGTGGGTTGTGTCACTTTGACGATCACGCCGTGTTCCTCCATGCGTTGTAGCTCAGCTTGGACTTTGGGTAGGAGTGGCAGTGGGACTCTCCTGGCTGTGTGTACAGCGTGTGGCACAGCGTCATCACGAAGGTGGATCTTCACCGGCTCCGTCTTCATCGTGCCCATGTGGACGGCTGCTGTCTTCACCTGCTGTACTCGCTTCACCAGCCCCATCTCTACTGCTGTGTCCCTGCCCAGTAAGTTATTAACTGTAGGCCCTCTAGCTACATAAATATTGAAAATATGTTTTCTCTGTTTGTGTAATGTGCTAGCTGTAAATTGTCCCATAATGTCCAATGTTCCTCCTGGACTCTCTAATGGGCCATGGTGTGGCTCCAGCTTTCTTTCTGGTTTAAGTGCCTTGAATGTTTCCATGTTCATTACAGTGACGTCAGCGCCTGTATCTATTCTAAATCGCACTGGTGTGTACCCTATGTGGATCTGCTCTGTCCATTGCTCTGCACTGCTTTGTTTTTGTTTACTCACTGCACCTAAGTAGAAACTTTCATCCTCTTCGTTCCCTTGGTTTACTTCCCTCACAGTCTTTGTGAAGCATTTTCTTTCCCAATGCCCCTTCTTCCCGCACTTCCTGCATTCAGAAAGAAAATGCTTCACAAAGACTGT
>NW_015150916.1:594218-595443 GCF_000732505.1 Cyprinodon variegatus | reverse complement strand
ATGCCATTAAAGAACAGTGCAGCATTTATTTTTTCGCCAAGACATAAGATTTCTTTTGCATGGACTTCAAATGATTTCTTTTTTCATGTCTATTTGTGCTTCAGATGTTTGAAATCATGAAGAATCATTCTGCTAACCTGGTCCGCAGCATGAAAAAGAAGGCAGACAAGGACGAACCATTAGAGCTAAAGGAGTAGGACTTTAAATCACCAAGAAATGATGCCTAATTTCACTCCTATCAAAGCTGGTGAGCTTATTTTAAACATATTCGTGTTTGAATTTAGATTCTTTGGATCGTACAGTATGGATGTGGTAACCAGCACGGCCTTCAGTGTAGACATCGACTCCCTGAACAACCCAGCTGACCCGTTTGTGATAAATATCAAGAAGATGTTGAAGTTTGACTTTTTAAACCCCCTCTTCCTCGCAGTCGGTAAAGTTCTCCTTTGAGTCTTAAAACAATGTTTGACATTTGTGAAGTTATATTTCGAAATATTCTAATTCAATTGAAGAGTACCAAAAGACTGAAGAAAAACTTTCATAAGACTGGAGAATAACAACCTCCTAAGAATATCTATATAGTGTTTGTGCCTCATTGTAGACTCAGACATAGACTCAACTAATTCTGCAGGTTTGGTGAATGTCTAACTACTTTAATTCTGGTTCCAGTAGCTGATAGAGAGCACAAGGGCAGAGTTAAAGCAAATTGTCATTAAAGATAAAAAATACAACAGACAATATAAAAACAGTATATATAGTACAAAAGAGAATAAAAAAGTTGCAATGTCCTGGATTATGTTTCCTTTAGATATAAAAAAAAAATATCTGCACAGCAGAGAACAAAGGAAAGACTAGACAGTAGTTGACTTGCATTAAAGTCTGTAAGGCTCATTATCAAAGTGCTATAATGGAAACTTTTGTTCTACCAGATTTCCTTTTATAAGGCTAAAGCACTAAGTCACAGTTTTAGCATTGTGACAAATTTGTTTTTTCACAATGTTTGTTTGTTAGCTTTATTGTTGGTCAGAGATGCTTCAACCAATTCAGCTTATATTTGCTGCAGTTATAGTAAAGATGTTGATAAATAATACCTGAGGTGTCTCATAGGTTTTCTAAAAGAATGTAATTTTTTTTTTTACTGTTATAATAAAACGTTTTTGTCATAGAAAATAATGTTTTCCTTGTTTGAACACAAATAAATCAGACATAGCAGCAGCTGTGATAG
>NW_015150916.1:586996-592538 GCF_000732505.1 Cyprinodon variegatus | reverse complement strand
ATAAAGTATTCAAAGATGAAGTACCAACACCTGCTTTAATAACAATTGCATTCATGTGCTTGAGCAGCCAGCAACATCATCACTCTGAAACGCATTAGAACATTTTTGCAGTAATGTCAAGAGTATTGGTTCAGCAAAGCTGTCAGCAAATAATGAATAAAAACGAGAATCAATTAATTAACTCAGTTAGATGTATATAATATGAATTACAGTTTTTTTTAAATTCATTTTTATTAAAAATCTCAACCTTGTAAAGATATTAATGCTATTTCAACTGGCCTGTGTGCTGCAACATTGTGTGTTAAACATGCATGCTTGTTGTGTTTGTAGGCTCCTGTTCAGTATCAGGCCTTGATGGAGATGGAGTACCTGGACAGCGTCATCAATGAGTCTCTGCGACTGTTTCCTATTGCTCCACGTCTGGAACGTGTGGCCAAGGCATCTGTGGAGATAAATGGCCTTGTGATTCCAAAAGACATGGTTGTCATGATCCCCACATGGCCTCTGCACAGGGATCCTGAGATGTGGCCTGAACCTGAGACATTTAAACCTGAGAGGTAGAGAGAGAATGCACATCATATATATATATATATATATATATATATATATATATATATATAATGCATTTGCAGATGTGAGTGTGTTTGTATATATATTTTCTGTGTTTATCTGTTTAGATTTAGCAAGAAAAACAAGGACAAAATCGATCCATACACATACATGCCTTTTGGGTCTGGGCCAAGGAACTGCATTGGCATGAGATTTGCTCTGGTGATGATCAAATTGGCCGTGGTAGAGATTCTCCAGCAGTACAGCTTCTCTACTTGTAAAGAGACTGAGGTGAGACTACAGTAACCTGAAATTTCCTTTATTGGTAATCGAAACAGTACCTTGTTTTGGTGTTACGTAACATTATGACTTTTATCTTTGTCCACCCAAAGTTTATAAACTCTGCCTATCACGGAGCTTTTGTCAGTAATTTATGCTGATATCATTCTGTTTCACATGCTGTGAGAAGCAATATAGTTTAAAAGCCATGAGGCATCTCTCAATAGGTGTTGTTTTTTTGATGAATTTTTAAAATTAATTGACAGACGCCATGTTTTTCTGTGCAATCTTTACTGTTTTTTCTCCTAAACGTTGAATTATCTGCCAGATCCCTTTTGAGATGGATGGCCAGGGTTTTCTTGCACCGAAAAGACCCATCCAACTGAAGCTGGTGCCTCGCTCCTGATCTACCAGCCAAAGGAATACATCAGTTTGGCAGATTTTATACCTTCACTATGTGCAGTTTACATTGTTATTCCACAGAAAAAGTTTAATAAAAATTTACCATTGCATGTCTCCGCGCCGCGTCTGTATAACCTTAACTGAGTGATCAGTAAAACATTTGTTTTAAAGCAAAAACTCCATTAAACTGCTACTTATATTATATGCTAGGGAAATACAAATGCTACAGCTAGGGGGAGCCAACTGTGGGTTCTGGGCAGAGATAGCATCATCATCCCGACACAAGACTGGGTACCAAGTCCCAAGAATGGCTGGTATGTTGAGTGTCAGAGCAGTTAAACTAGGCTAAACTAGAAACCTGGAGTCCCCTGTAACTGATTTGCAAGACCGCATGAAGTACCCTCTTAAAGTCTACTACAAGATGCAAATACAGAACTATGGACAATCCCTACTTTGACCATGAATGGAAACAATCAGCCAATGTATACTATAACATGAACAGCCACAAGGAGCAATGCCCCTCCATGGAAATGATGACTGGAGACTCAACGCAGCATGAAGTGAAGTTAACCAGCTATTGGAGCAGAAGAAAATACAGTGAGCTGTCCTTACCTGAGGCCTTAGAAACTTCTTGGCAAAGACTGCCTTGGCTAACCCCTTAAGAGGTACACCAAAGATATAGAAGCCAGGAGAATAAACCAGATAGTCTCCACTGAACCATCTTGGTGGAGGGGAAAAACAAGAGAACAGCATCCCCAACCAAGGTTACAGACAGGGCAATGCCAGAAGAGAATATGAGAGAAGGCTGCAACACACAGAGCAGACCACAACAACCTGCCTGAAAAGGATCTAGTATCACAGTAGCCAACATCAAAGGAAGAGTCTTACATTTGTAGAGCTGGACAGCACTGGGCCCTGACAGGATTCACACATACTGGCTAAAGAAGCTAACTACACTTCCTGGTTGCCAGGCACCACAAATAAACCTGATGCTAATGGATAAGATACACCATGAATGGCTGATAGAAGGGCAGACGGTCCCGATCCCCTAGAATCCCAAGCAGGTACTGGTCCTAAACAACTGCCAGCCAATAAGGGCGACAGTGGTGTTGGATGTAGGAGTTTGCCCTGAAATCGAAGGATTGACTTTCAGTGTCATTGTGTATTGGGCAAGACACTTTGCCTGCATTATCTACTGACAATGCAGGTGAAGTGAAATGCAATGTACGGCAGCCCCACTTCTGTCAGTGAGCCCCAGGGCAGCTGTGGCTACAATGTAGCTTGCCACCATCAGTGTGTGAGTGTGTGCGTGAATGGGTGAATGAATGTAGTGTAAAGCGCTTTGGTCAAGTCTCCTGACTTGAATAAAGGTGATATATAAGTACATGCCATTTACCATTTACCAATACCCTGCCTTAGTACATGGGAGCTACTGTCTGGCATCATAGCAGCTAAGATGAACAATACATTTTATGGCCATTAGCAGCAAAAACAAAAACAAAAAACATTTAAATCCCTATCCTCTCAATAAGGTGTTTCCAAAACTCCACTTGAGGCCAGAAATCGACAACTGTTGTCTTGACAAAGACTCTTGTAATGAATGTATATTTATGTAATGATTAAAAAAACAGATAAAATAGAATAATGTTTTATAGTGCTGTTTGTGCTGCAATAATGGCCTTGTTCAATTTGGTAGTTAATCATCCGGCAGCAGATGGCACAAGTCTCCTGCTTTCTGATTTTGTGGCTCAAATTCTGAAAAAGTTAGAAACAGCAGCTCTGAACTGTACCAAATAGGAAGACCAACACATCTTTTGTAAATAACTAGTGACATTTCAAAGCAGAAAATGTACAGTAAATTGCAAGCTGGATTTCAATACATTACAATTCTTAAAAATGATATGCTTAAATGGGCAAAATAACTAAGGCCTTTATGAGGAATTTGCAGGTCAACATGATTTACCTAAGCACTAGTTAGAGCTAGTTACGTCTTCCTATTTCTTTTGAAAAAAAAATCCCTTTTGGTTTGTTTTAGAAAATCATAACAATGGATAAATAATGTTATTGGTTTATAATTCAAATCAACTTAAAAAAAAAAGAATAACAGCCAGATCTAATTACAAAATAAAATATTTTTTTCAAACAATATTAAAGATAGATATTAAGTTAAAATACCACACTGATGAAGTTTAGTCTGGCCACAATTTGTCTACGCTAAACATATCTGATCTTAATGGTGAAAAAAATAAAATAAAATGGTTTTAGAAAAAAGAAATCAATAAATTTAAAGAAAATATGTTTTTTTAGCTAACATTCTTAAAACAGCAAAAAACTTCATTTTCCAACATAAATAAAAAAAAATGTTTTACTCTTCTGTTTACATTTTCTGAATGTTTAATTACTTTTGTATATTTCTGATTAATAAAAGATTAAATGATGCATTAAATGATCATTCATTAAATAGTATTCAACATTAATGAAAGTTTTTTCATCTTTGGTAATTGAACAGCGCCGCCCTGTGGATAGTCTAGTCTTTGTTCCCATTTTGGCTCCTGCTCCTTCACTAATCCATTTTCCAGAGTTTTCAACCATCTTGTTCTTTCCATGTTTATAAACAGAGCGTAGAGATAAAAAAAAAAAAAGAAGAAAGAAAATAAAAGAGATGTGGGCAAACCAGCTCGTCTACAGCCAAGTTGTGCTTTAGTGTCATATATGATCTAAATATCTGATATTTCACCAAATACCTCAAAAAGACATTCTTGTATCTCCATGAGCACCCCAACTGTAAATGTACATCTATATTTCAGCTTTGATGAATTTACCTGGTAAAAAAAAAAATCTATGTTTTTAGTTTTTATATAAAACTTAAATGGAAAAGATTAAATAAATCATCAATAATGCATGTATTAACTGTTGCATTTGTTCTAACAAACCACTGAACAAAAACAAAAGTTTCCTGAAGTGAAAACATGAACTGCAGCTGAACTACCCAGAGGCCCAGATGTGACGTTCAGGAAAGAAAGGATGTCATGTTTCTGTGTTTAGTCTTGCTATAAGAATACTCCAGTCTGTTAGTGGGACTAACACATGTTCACTTTATTTACTTCAGCTTTCAACAACATTGTGAAGCACTAAGAGTTGCCTTTGCACAGCAGTAACCGTAAAACCGCATCAAACTGAGCTGATCTGTAAATCATTAAATGTTATGCAGGCTTTCCTTGAGGGCAGCGCACTAAATCTGAGACAGTTTA
The DNA here is from genome assembly GCF_000732505.1 of Cyprinodon variegatus. Lineage (NCBI taxonomy): Eukaryota > Metazoa > Chordata > Actinopteri > Cyprinodontiformes > Cyprinodontidae > Cyprinodon > Cyprinodon variegatus. Next base: position 588,057 of record NW_015150916.1, on the reverse strand, counting down.
ACTCATTATAGTCGCTTAACTCTATATTTTCTTATTGCCCTTTCCATATTATGTTATTTTCTACATCTTTAAAATACCTTACTTTTTCTTGTTTTTATGTATTGTATCCTCATTTGTTATTTAACAGAATTTAATATGCTGTATTGTATGTTGACATTGTGTATATATTTAGTCTAAATTTAATTTAATCATTGAAAGAAGATATAAATCAAGACATGTTGCATATAGTAGCTGAAATTACATAGAAAATGGAATACTTGTAGAAAGATAAATAACTATAGAGAAATATGGTCATTATGATAAAAGTCGTTTCTATAAGAATTGGAAATGGATTTGTAATAGAGTGTACTTTTGTTTTTAACCAAAATATTGTTACATTTGCCAAGCGATTTGTGCAGGTCTTGGTTGTTTTTATTACTTTGTATGAAATTTCTTCTTATTTAATGGAAATAGAAGAAATACAGTCTAATTGATGTTCAACCCAACTAATTATTACATCTGACTGTTTTATGAGTTCCTTTTTTTTGTACCATATATGCAAGGATGTTTTTAATAACATGTAGGTGCTAGAAGAGAACAGTCATGATCGTTTGAAGTTTGAAAATGAGTTAACACTCCTAACTTTCTTCAAGATGTATAATGCAGTACTGATGAGATGAAGAAAGAGGCCATAATAGTACACAATAGATTAAATGCAATGCTCTTTACAATGAGAGACATTCTCAACTCTACTCAGTGTTCTTTGGGAAATAGAAATATTTACAGAAATAGAATGATGGTTTAATGTTTCCACAGAGAAAAAATTAATTACAGTGATTTCAATGAGAAAAAAGTATTAGTAATTAAGAAGATCGTAGAACCTATCAAAACTATATAAATGTAAGAAAAGGGTACTACTTGAATATGATTATCATGTTTGGTTGTTTTATTTGTCCAATGGCAATCATACTAATACATTTGCTTTTTGAACAGCAATTAAATACAGTTTATTATTAATTTAAATGTCTTTTTCTGACTTCAGTGTTTCAATATATATATATATATATATATATATATATATA
>NW_015150916.1:550996-586928 GCF_000732505.1 Cyprinodon variegatus | reverse complement strand
TATATATATGTAGTAGAACTACAACTGTTGGTTAGCTAAAGATTTAACTTTAAAAGAGGAACCATCAATCTAAGATTTGAGCAGAAAATATCAACACAAAGATAAAATTCAAAGTATTTCAGGAACAAAAAGCTGAACCTTAAGATGATGAAAGTAGAAAACCTCTTAAGTTTGAATAAGTGTCTACTTGCATTACCTGTATGGCAAGTAGACACTTATTTAAATTAACTTATTTAAATATGAAGGTTCCAGTTGAAGTAATTTGGGGGAGTGTTAGCTTAGTGGGTTAGAGCAGTGCTCTTGTGCAATGAGAAGGTTCCAAGTACCCGATCCGAATCCCACTGCCTCAACTTTGGGATCCTGAGCAAGACCCTAATAACCCTGATTGCTCCCTGGCGCCACATAATGGCAGCCCACTGCTCCCCAAAGAGATGGGTCAAATGCAGAGGTAAATTTCTCCAATGTAAGATCAAAAACGTTCAAATATTATGATTGATGCAACATTAAATACAAAAAAAGTGTTTATGGCAAAAGAAAACTGAAAGAAAAAAATAATAATAATAAGATCTGTTCTATAAAAGGACTACAAGTCGTGGTACTTTGGAATATCTGTATTTATAGAGGTTTTACTAATAAAAAATGTTGAGAACCATCTCAAATGATTGCTCCTAAGAGGGGGTTCCTGAACGCGTCATCAATCCGGTTCCTGGATAGTCCGCTCCGGTTCTTCTATTGATCCGAGCGGACTCCATGTTGTTCCGTCAGCTTCAGAGCGAACAAGTGCTCTGGAAAACTCTCACGTTGCTGCTCTCTGTGCCCGTCAAGTAAAACTTATTGCATAGTCTCACTGAGCGTGTTGAAGCTCCAGAAAAAGATGGCAGACTACCGGGACGACAACGGTGCTCGGGCCCTGCTTGCATTACAGTCGGCGCCGTGCAGCCCTGTGCGCGTTGCGGTGACCTCTCACTCCTATCACCAGCCCTCGCTCGCCATCCTGGGTCCTCCGCTAATGGAAGCTCGCGGGGTCGCCGGTGGTTTCCCCGTGAGGCTCTCCTCGACTCCTCCGCAGGCCCTGGCTAGGCTCGAGGGCCGGGATTTCGAGTTTGTCATGCGCCAGAGGACGGTGACCATAGGCCGGAATTCATCCCACGGCTCTGTGGACATCAACATGGGTCACTCGAGTTTCATTTCAAGGCGACACTTGCAAATTACCTACGACGACGCGAGCGGCTTCTCCCTGCGGTGCCTGGGCAAGAACGGTGTGTTTGTTGACGGAGTGTTTCAGCGGAGAGGAGCGCCGCCGCTTCCGCTGCCCAGAGAGTAAGCCCAGAAAGTTAGCTTAGCAGTTAGCATTACTTCCAAAAGTTCTAACATGCCTTAAACATTTACCCAGCACCCAACACCTTATTATTTTTGTAATTTCTTATCAGTTTAAACTTTTCCCTTGGATTAAAAACAATGTTTGTATTTTTTAAAGTATATCAAACGTTTATTTTTCTGCCAAAATAAATATTAGCCTAGCATACAATTCGACAACGGCCACATATACAGTGACATCGTGTTGTTCAGGTTTAAAACAAAGCATCGTATTTACTGCATAAATTCTTTTATTTATATGTTAAGTAACTCACATAAATAATTTAATCAGAGCAGCCGGTTTTTCTTCATTCGCCTTGGCCTGTCAAACATAGGTATATAAAGCTCTGAACTTGTATTTATGTCTTTATATGAAGCTATCAAATACTTTATTCATAATCCGTGCCTTAAAACCGTAAAAGCTGTTTCTGTAGCGTGTGTTGCATTTTAATAAAGTTGCTCAGCATGCTAACTTCACGTTAGCCGCGGGGCTCTAAGTCAACGTGTCACCGTCACTTAAACATTAATGTAAACAAACGCACCCCTGACTACTCCCCTCACGTGTCTTGTAGAAACGACTCCTGTTTCTTTTTGAAACTGGTGTCACTTGTGCCTTTAATGACATCACGTTTTACACGATTGTAGTTTTGTTTATTTTAACTATACTGGCTATATATTCTGAGGATTTTTCCCTGATGATCGGGTTTGTAAATAAACAGATGTAATCTGCAGAGCTGAAAGTGTTGACTGCGCATATCCTAACAAATCACTGAAGAGGGTAGTTCTTCTCTCTGATTGGCTCCTCGGACTGCTGGGAGGCGTGTCCAGCTCTGAACCGGAAGTGTTGGCTTGAAGACTGTTTTATTTGAGACCCACATGGAGAGAAAATAATCTTACTACAGCCATGTTTGCATGTGTTTTTTTTTTCTCAAAAGCACACTGGTTGGTGACAATCTGGGCGATCCTCAGTATAAAAGACTGCAAAAACATTTAGCTGAGTGCATAATAATTCTATATCAACCCAAACAAAAGCTATATGGCTGTTGCAAGAGTATTATTGTACCTTGAGTAAAGATACCATCCATTTATGGTATTTACATTTAGAAAAAAAAAACTACATGTTTAAGTACAGTGGAATCTGCTTATAGTGATCACGTTGGTCCAGAGCCAATTTGAACACTATAAACGGTTGATTACTATATCTGAATTTCACTTCCATTATTTCACTTATTTTTTTATTCAGAATATCATCTAAATGCCATTTGAGTGGTTTTTCAATGAAAAAAATGAAATGAAACAGATAGCTTCCGCATTTCCTAAACTCTGGTAGCCTGGTGCTGAAGTTTGAAACCAACAGTTTAATAGAACAACAACATAGAAGATAACCATGTAGGCTACAGAAAATTAAAGGTAGCCTGCTTCAGTTTTGTGTTGCGGATCTGTTGCGCCGCATTAAGAAATCGCTTGACATATTTATCCATGGTTCCCTCGATCAGAGTGTTGTCCAACAACGACTTCACTTCTTTTTCAAAACAATGTAAAAGGTCAAAGTTTTTGAAACCAACATGCAGGAGACCAGTCTTTAAAATGCAAACTGCATTCCTCATCTCAGCTCTGGAAGGGATAACAGTCTCCACATCTTCATCTTTCATTTCCAGTCATGACTCGCAAGCTAGTTCTACCTGCCTGGTCGTCAACTTTTTACATTAGCTAGCTAGGCAGCAGCAGACTCCCAGAAAGGAATCATGGGAGTATAAAATAAAATAACTAGCCTACACGTAATTTTAAAATGATTTTTTGCACATGTTTACATTCATAAAATGGCCAAAAATGAACACTATATGTGGATTTCTTGATTACTATAAACAAATTATTTAAACAGCATTTGTAAAGAAATGATCCTGTCCCAGGCCTTTTGAACACTATAAGCAGTTGATTACTATATCCGTGTCCACTATAAGCAGATTCCACTGTATCTTTATTGTCATTTTGGAACCATAATAAATATTTTTGAGACAGCTTTAAAACCCTTGCATCAAAAAGAAGCAAAGAACCCTAAAATATAAGACCAAATTTGTGGCAACTATTGGTGGAGATTAGAAACCTCTGTAGAAGCTATAAAAATCTTTGGAAAAGAAACTATGAACAAGGAAATCTAGCAAGTAGTGTTTATATATAGTGCATCTTCTACTATAGCACTGTGAGATAGGTCAGTGATCTGTTTGTCAGCATATCAACACAATTATTGAATTGCTCTTACTTCAAAACAGAATTGCTATTTATAATAATGGCCTATTTTATATATTATTTATATTTATACAACTTTAGTCAGCAACGTAATTTTTTATATATGGACGTTAGGATAAAAATATATTTAAGTTCAATTAAAGTTGTTTAAATAGTACCAAACTATTGGATGTAATCTTGACACATTTCACATACCGATCCATTTTATATGCAGTTAAGGAAAATTCAGATAGGTCACACTTAACAAATTTTAGTCAATCTCAGATTCAGTTGGTAGGAAAGATATGTTGGATGATTCCAATATTTTTGAAAATGTAAAAATATCCGAGCCTATGTTAAACAGTTCATGCTTATTTGGGATATCCACATACACACTCCCATAGTGCTATAGTTGCTCTGAGGCAGAAAAAAATGGGAATTCTGCCAATCTGTACAGAACTGTAAACACAGAACTACTATTTTGCTTTGCTGTGTTTTTTCCAGTTGTGCCAGCCATAGAATGGAATTAAGCAAAGTCATTTCTAATCAACTATCCAGCACAAGCTACTTTGAAACTGAAAACCTCACATGTTCTCCAATACAATAAGTTAAAAGTTTGGATTAATCTGTTTATTATTTTTTAGATTAATTATCGGATAGCAAAAGGTTCCTTAAAGAAGATTTTTTTAATGAAATTGAAACAGGTGAAACTAAAATGTTTCCACTTCAGGACCTCTGGATAGAGCATATTGACAGACAAAAATATATATATTTTTGTGTTAAATCCAAAATATTTATATATTTTAACAATTTTGATATAATTACTTCTCAAAGTGGGTCGCTCTGTCAGCTAAAGATATGTTTTACAGTCTCTATACTCCAGTTAACGATGAATAGATTACTAAATTAGTGACTATTATCTCAATAATCGATTAATCACAATTAATCTGATTAGTTGTTTTGGCCCCACTGAAGGCTGAGTATCAGTGAAAGAAGCATTTGAATAAATATCAGGATTTTTTTTGATGAGGTGTAGACTTCATTTTTGACAATCTAGCTTTTCAGTTTGTATATTGAAATATTTGTAATATTCATTAAACATTGATCATTTGTTTCAGTTTTATCCATGATGTGTGAAAGTCATTCATATGTCAGTTTGTTTGTTATCCCTCTTTTTAGATTTTCCATGCAGTCGTCTGTTTTTCTTTTTTTGTCATTAAAGCAGGAAATTGCTTGCAGAACTAACACGTCAGCCTCGTCTAAAGTAGCTGCAAACAGTTGGTTGTTGTGTTTTCCTTCTAACTGCATTGGACAACCTTGCCCGATTAGACGCAAAAGCCTTTGACCTTACGTCTCAGAGCTGATCGTGTCCATTTGATCCATTTTGTGTCGAGCTTTTGCTAATTCAGCAAAAGCAGGGAAAGGACTGAAGCTCAGTCCCCTTAAAAGCTGCTCCCTTCAAACGACAAGGAAAGTAAAGATGTTTAACATCAGTCATCAAACGCCCACTGCTACTCATTTTAACACATCTATTATAGAAGCTAGTCTTTTGTTTGTGAGGATTAGAACTATATCGGCCAGTTAATTAGTTGTTGCTTTCATTCGGGCATTTGTTCAGACTTGCTGAAAGTGGAGAAGAAAAGAGAGATTTAGGATAACAGGTTTATGTGTAAACTTTACACTGTTTTTTGTATTTGTCCACAAACTGGTTGGTTTGTAATATAAACATAATTTTGTAGTAACTTGAAAGTATAACTGCTTTTATGTTTAGTGAAACATTGCTGTTATTCTCCAACATTACAGGTTATGTTTCTGCTAATCTTGTGATGCTAGGTTTTGTTTCTGTAAACTAACTGGAGCTTTTTCCTTGAAGTCTTTTTTGATGTTACAAAGTCCCTGTTCCGTTCTTTTTTCTAAGCTTTTTTTTGCCCACCACTGTCTCCATCTCTCACCGTTGTGCTTCTGTCTTTCAGGTGTATGTTTCGGTTTCCCAGTACAGTCATCAAGATCCAGTTTACATCCCTCCTGGAAGTGGAAAAGCACATGAAGGAACAGCCTTCTCCTCCCCCTCGCCCGCTTCTTCCCCACATCTCCCCTCTTAAAATCAGCATTCCCACCGCGCAGCAGCATGAAGAGCACATCAGGGCGTTCGGATCCCCACTGCCATCACCCACCGGCACAATCAGGTAAGCCACCAGTGGGGGGGGAACATCTGTCAGGCTAATCCTCATTCAGTTTCCATCAGTTTAGGGTTAACGTTGTACCTTTTGTCAGCAGATTTTTGTTCAGAATTAGTCTTTCCTACTTCAGTAAAATGCAAGACATTTAGATGACATGCAACCTGGAATATTAAAGGAAATATCACATGAATCCACTAAGAACTTGACTCAATGTACTTTGTTCTTAATGTATGACTGAGTTGCATTGGAATGAGCAGGATTGATTTGAAGTGGACTAAGAGCTGCATTTGTAGTACTATACTATTACAACAAAGCAATACTTTTTGTCAATGTCTTTAGGGATTTAATATTTATTTCAAAAAATGTACTTCAAAAGTTACAACTGTTGTGTTCTGCACTGCAGTGTGTGAAGAGAATCTCCTGTCTGCATTTGGCATGTGTGTTTGTTTGCGCGGTGTGAATAAATATGTTTGGCCTCAGTCACTGAATAACTCCCATTGTAGCGGGAATTTATAAAATGTTTTTCAGAGCTGAAGTGTTGAAAGGTTCTGACTTGCATTAAGCTATGCGTTCGTATCCAAAACCGCTTCGGATGCTCTTTAAGGTTTAGTTGCAAACTGCAGCAGAGCTAAAAGCAATGATCTGTTGAAGCAATGACATCCAGGGGCCAATAAAGATCTCCAAATAAAAACAAGACCTACTTACTTATAAACAAATTCTTAATATTTAAGACATTAATAAATAAAAATGTAACTGTTTAAGCCTTTGTTAGAATTTGTAGACTGTGACCAAATCCTCTTTATTTAATGCAGTTCAAATCACCTAAAATTTTGTAACTGACATTTAAGATATTAGATTAAAATCTGACAACATTGATATTACTTTTTAGATTTTAAAGTTATTATCTCAGTATTTTTTATTAGGGTATGAATAAACCTCATGAATGAACTGAGGAAGTTTTGATTTCTAGTTCAGGCTTGTTGTTTTTATAAAGCTTTTCTGCTTTGTATACATAAATGGGGATTTTTTCTAATTTTTGTGTTAGTGGAGACTAAATTGTCTACAAATTTCTTATTTTAAACCCCTATGAACTATATGTTGTCATATTTAACTATTAATTTAAATTAAAATAAAACCCTTTCAAGGAAGATTTGTAATAGGTTGTATTGTTAGTCTAATAATTAGTGATTGCTAAAAATAAATAAAGGAATAATGCAAGATGGACAAGTATTGTATTTTTATACATGATATAAATCCATCTGGTTGTTTAGAGAAGTGTCTTTAGGTTACCAATGGTTCACATAACCCAGCTGAACTTAGTGTCATGATTCTAAAGATCTTTCATCTTAAAAAACAAGGAATGATGGTGCAGAACATGTGTACTAATTCAATTAATGGTTACAACTGTTAAAACCAGCAAACAAAAAAAACTGAAAAGAGAAGTAATTTGGCTCTATGTGTGATTTTTAGGCATCACACCTAAATGAAGGAGGAACAAGAACATTGGGGCGTGGAAGACACTTTTCTGTGTTTTTTCTTGTGCTGTTATTGTATTAAAGAAACGGTACATGTAATCAAGACTGATTAACCTCATCTGACCTTTTATTACCTGTGCTTTAGGTGTCAGAGAGGTTATTATTATTACCAATAAATGCTTTCAGTAGAGTAAGCCTTAATCATTTTCCATCAGGGTTTATTTTTTTGTTTTTGTCAAGCCTTCAAAGTGGGGAAATATAAATCAGTGTCTTCATCCAGGTTATTGAATAAATAAGTGTCTGAGTCTTGGTGATCTTGAGGAACAATTTTTTTTATTTAAATCACCTCTATGATTGTAAACAGCCAGCCTCACTGCCGTATAGTGCCACCTTGTGGCCGGTGTCTGCCTGTACAGGCATGCCCAGCAATGTCAGGCTATGTGTACATGCCTTATATGGGATGGCTGAAGCTTCAGGGCCTGTGATTGGCTATCAGGCAGATTGTTTTGCCTGTAAGCCACTTTCCCGTCCACTGGTGGTTTCCTTTACACCCCCCACCCCCCTCCACTTTGGCCCTCGGCTCCTGTTCCTTCACATGTTGACTCAAAACAAACAGTATAAATAAGTCTGCTCTTGCTTCTCTGCATCGCTGTTATTGTGGCCTTTTTTTAAGGCTTATATTTGTGTACTTGAAACAACACGTTACACATTCGAGGAAGATTTTTGCTTCGTCTTAAAACACCAGGATCTTTTTCCTTTAAGGTGACTCAGTCGCCTTTCTTGTCTCGCAGCTTGAATGAACAGTTCAACATCTACCATTCTTCATCCTCTGCCTGTGGACAAGCAGGAGGGGTGAAGGGTTTGTTCTAAAAAAGAAAGATTAAAACTTAACTGTCCAGTTAAAATCCACTGATCTTCAAGATGCTTCTTTGCAAAATCTGTTTTGATTTTTCCTTCTCTAGCTGGTTTTAAGCTCTAATGTTTGAGCTTTTGTGACAAAACTAAATCCTGCAGCTTTCCCCCTCTGAAGAAATCTAAACAAACTATATTCTTTCCTTCCTGTGATCATTTATTGAACTGTATCCGCGGCTCTCTGTTGCCAGAAGTAAATCAAAGCTTAGTGACTCCCAGAAACCACTGTTTACTTTCCTCAGTAAAGCAGGTGTGTCTTGTATAAATTACTGTGCTCTGTCTAAACAGCGGCAGATAAAATCCTGTTAATGGCTAACTTATTTTTCCGATTTTGTTGGATATTTGTGACTATTTTGTTTTTGTAGATTTTCTTTAAATAGTTTAAACCAGTTTAAAAAGACCAGAAGAGAATATGAACAACATTGAGTTCTGTGGGTTTAATTTATATTTAATATTGGGAACCTTCGTATCTAACGATTCACATCTAGGGAGTAAAATCTTAATCCTATCTTAGTTGCAGATTCTCCTCAGATGGATCTGCTAGGTTGGTGAGAGGCAGCGAATCCCAATATAAGAGTCCTGCTGTAGATTTTCAGAAGATTCTGTCTCTGAATGGGCCATTTTAACACTTTCTAAACCGCGCCATTTCTGCTTTGACTTTAGGTTTGCAATGATTGTTCTGCTGGAACAGGAACCTCCATCCCAGTCTGAAATCTGAACAGCTTTCTATCCAGGCTTGCCCTGTATTTGGCTCCGTTCATCTTCCTGTCTGCTCTAACCAGCTTCCTTGCACATCAGATGGGACATGATGTGTTCAGGATATCGGGGCTGGGCATGGGTTCACGTTTCAAAACAATGATTCAAATTCTCCAGATTTATGATCTACTCTTTTTTTGTTGGATTTCAAATTGGGATTGCTGGTTTTAAAAAGATTATCTTTAGTAATTTCATCACTAAGGTGGTTAATTGTTGATTCTAGTATTATATTCATATTATACTCAACCACAAATTACATTCACAGTAATTGATGGAGGCTGGAAGGACATTTAAAATGCTTTTTTGTTTTGTTTGTAAAAATTGTCCTTTGATTATCTGAATTAATAGTCTAGAATTCAACTTGATTGCCATTACATTGTTAGAGAGCAAGGCAATGAAATGTAGTTTGCATCTACCCAGAAATGCTATACAGGCTATAAGAATCAATTCATTTTTCATGCTCTAAAATAATGTTATTTTTTGTTAAGGCTTAAAAGTTGAATTTTGTCTCATCTGACCTGAACTTCTGTTCTCGTGTATTTATTTCTTTTTGCCGTCTTTCTCCAAAAAGACAGGGTTTTTGAGTGCATAAATAATACTTTCACCTTCTTTGGTTTGATGTCTATATTTTAGTCATTTCGGTCGACAGTTTTTGCCAAATAGTTTTCATTTACTGAATGGTTTTCCATTAGATTTTGAAAGGTTGGCTTATCTTCTAAATCAAGCTTTTTTTGAATCTCTTCCCACTTCATACCTGACCTGCCTGCTCTGTTCATTGCCTCACAAGACTTCACAAAAATAGCTGAATAAATAACATTTATGTAAACTCTGTCAATTAGGAAAATATTTCAGAGAGATTAAGCAGTAAATAAATGTCCAACATAACTGCATGGCTCACTTCATAATAAATTGTTTTTAGTTCTATTTTTTGCCAACTCTTTACAGTCTTTGGTTCTGGATACTATTTTCCTCCAGTTATTTAGATCTCTTAAATAAAGCTTTGAACTGTCTTTTTATATATTCTATTAACTGTTCCTGAGACTTAATTTTCCTTTTTTATGCATTTGCAAACGACAAACGGCATACATAAATATATAATCAACATGCTGCAATCAGATTAGTGTTGCCCCGTCTGTAACCTGGTGACAGATTTTATAAGATCACATCTGTTTATTAATGTTTACATAACCTTGTTGCCTAAAGTGTCAAAAACCAACCCTGAATCATTACAATTACAGTCAATTAGTTTATGTTTATTGTCCATATCGGTGTTGATAGTAATAATGTTCTGACTGATAAGGATGATTATGTCATTTTTTTGCGGTTAAAGTTTCTGCACATCTTATTTGCAAACTGTCTCTGTGGCGTTTATACTCTGACATTGAGGAAGTAGAAACTGGAGAGCAGCTGCACATTCAATGAACCCTCATGAGTAACGCCTTGTTTATTATTTCACATGTAAACACGTGCACATGACCCTACAGGAAGTTGTATGTGAATGTCGGCGAGAGAGGAAGCTGATTGCTGTTTTTTTTTTAGAGTCAGCACAGCCTTATGTTCTAGTGGTTTATTTACAAACACCCTCTGCCCAAAGGTCACATGTCAAAAATCCCTCAGATCAGCAAAATGTAATAATGGCAAATGTAAGGGGATGTTGGTGGGGGTGTCTCTTTACTCTAGCTGCATTACTTCTTCCAAGGGAGATCTTAGTTCTTCTCTCTCCTCTACAGTGTTCCCAACTCCTGTCCTGCTAGCCCTCGCGGGGCAGGGTCATCAGGGTATCGCTTTGGACGCAATGTGACCTCTGACCTCCAGTTAGCTGCCGAATACGCTGCGAAGGCTGTATCTGAGCGTGGGCGAAATCTTGCTGAGCACAGAGCTGGGGGAGGTGAGCAGCGTGTGGAGTCCGTGGGAGGAGACAGTCCCAAGGTAAAAATAAATGATATCCTTCGAAGAAAACTGTGCAGTTAAAGTGGATGAGATGGTTGTCGGGTTTTGTTTCTCGATCCTCTAGGATGAGTCCAAGCCTCCGTATTCCTACGCACAGCTGATAGTCCAGGCTATCTCTTCGGCTCCAGACAAACAACTAACTCTCAGTGGGATTTATGCCCACATCACCAAACACTACCCCTACTATCGCACTGCAGACAAGGGTTGGCAGGTACGCTTCTCTTATACTGTCCACAGAAGACTTTATGCTAATATATATGAATATAGTTGGAGAGTAAATTAGTTTCAGGACTTTGGTTTAGAGAGCAAACAGATTTGTTACACAGGGTGTGATATTTCAAGTGTTTTATTTTGATTTAAATGATTCTGGCCTATGGTGAATAAAAACTCAAATTTCCAGACCAATAATAATGATTAAAAAGTGAATCTGGCTACAGAAGCATGGCTTTATTTAAATGTATAAACAGTGATGGAGAAGATGGCGAACATTGTCTATTCCAAGCTTTCCCTCTCTTCTTTTAACTGTGTAGGTCTTTCATTAGAAAGCAAGGATGCTATTGAAAGGTTAGTGGAGGGAAAAAGTGCTGATGGGGATGAAAAGGTAGACAGGGTTACTACCAAGTCTTAATTAAATCATAGGAATATATTAAGTTCTCAACAATATGCTAATTTATCTGGATGTAGATTTACTCTGCATCCAAAAGGAATCTATTAGAGAATTTCCAAACATGTCTTTGCTTGTAAACCAGTTTATTTAAGGTCTTTGATGCTCATTGTTGTCTCTTGACAATCGGTTTTGTGTGTTTCATCCAGAACTCAATAAGACATAATCTGTCTTTGAACCGCTACTTCCTGAAAGTGGCCCGCTCTCAGGATGAGCCTGGAAAAGGAAGCTTTTGGAGAATTGATTCTGCCTCTGAGAGCAAGCTGGTGGAACAGTCCTTTAGGAAAAGAAGGCAGAGAGGAGTGGCTTGCTTCAGAACTCCTTTCGGACCTTTGTCATCAAGGTACAGTCCCTAAGGTTCATTTGCTGTTGCCAGTGGCAGAAACATACACCCTGAAGAGAGGGGGGTTAATCATTTCTCCCCTTTGTCTTGCTTCTGTCACTTGCTGTCATTTGATTGGACAGAACCAAGTAAGTCTCGTCTTGAGGTTGTGTTTTAGTGGAAGACACCAGCAACAGAGGGCTCATGATGTTTTAAGGGTGTTTGTCAATAATGCAGTTGTGTTTCCTTCTCCTTTGCTTTTTGTTTCAGGAGTGCACCTGCATCTCCAACCCATCAGGGGCTTCTGTCCCCCCCATCCAGTGGGCTGCAGACTCCTGAATGTCTAAGCAGAGAGGGGTCTCCTATCCCTCATGACCACCATGAGCAGCTGGCCAGCAAACTAGCATCTGTGCCAGAGTATAGGTATTCTCAAAGCGCCCCAGGTGAGCATGTATAGAGACACACAAAATACTCTTAGGATCTGAACGTGAGCAAAATGAGTGAAACTGTCTCTTAATAGGCTCTCCAGTCAGCAGTCAGCCTGTCATCATGGCCGCTCCCCCTCATCCCACCGTCCTGAAGCCCATTCACATGCTTCAAAGCGCCCCTCAGTCCTCTGTCACCATGCTGAGGGTGGTGACCAGCGCCCCTCCATGTTCCAACCCCCCTAATGGGTACAGCACTGTTGGAGGACTGGAGAGCAACGATATTAGAGGTAAAGTTAGAAGATTTTATTAAAGTATTTTCTTTTTATTTAATGTAGAGCATATTGAAATATAATAACTAAACATAAACTAAATAAACATTTTCTGATGTTATATTTTAAGCTGCTCATTCATCTCACTATCACAAATGTAAACATGTAGAGTTTGCTCAATTCTGCCTGGACTTGAACTGGAACTACTTCAGTCAGATGTGACAAAGACTGAACTTTCTGGCAGCAAATGTTCCAGTTGGTTTAGCATGAAATTAATTATGTTGAAAAGCACCTCATGGTGTTTTGCACAGTGGAGGATCTGTGATGCTGCTGGCCTGTTTCTCTTATGGACATGTTTCCCAACCAGAACTACGTGTCCACCATTTTTGTTAATTTCTGCAAAGAATTTAAAGGTTAAAAAAAGTCATTAAAGAGTCACATTGTCTCCCCCTGCAAAATAATAAAAATAGCAGGGCCAGCTTCAGGCAGGTGCCATTAGAGTCTCTAAAGCAGCAGGTCATCACAGAATGAGATCCACCTCCTTCCGTTGTAGCGTAAAGCTGCTCTGGATGAGCTTAATCAGCCTGTTGGTCGATGTCTCAGAATCATTTAGCAAAGTACTTGCAGTTGGACTGGACCTGTGCACCAATGGCATATATGCCACCTTCTCTTTGTCTTTATATATATACAAGAAACCCAACTGGTGTTACACTGCCCTCTGCAGCCCCATTAGTGAACTCCATAATGCTCAGCACTGAGACTAAAATATTCACTCAACAATATCTGTTTATGTATTTTTTAGAATGCAGCTTTAAAGCATGGAGTTTTGATGTTTTTTTCATAATTGTTGTAATCAATTGTGTTGACAAATCTTTGCATCCAAGTTTAACAACAGAGGCAGGGCGAAAGGTTTTTATGGGTGTCTTTGGGAGGATGAGAGGGGCAGCTCACATTAAATATTTTGAGAATAAAACCAAAGAGACCAGATTAAGATGGAGAGCACGTCTGGAGAAGGATGCTGAAGCTGATCCTGCTAAGACAAAATAAGAGATTTCTGGGTGGAGGAAATGTGGGCAAAAGTTAGTAGGCAGGAGAGAGGAAGAAAGGGTTAGAGTGAGACCGATGACTGGCTGTGGCGCCGCCGCAAGGAGAAAATCATAAGAAGAGAAATACATGCTTTAATTATATCCAATAGATCCAAACTAGTTGGAATGTGAAAAATAAAATGGACACAATACGCAGTTAATTCTCTGTATTAACATAAAATGTAAAATCTAAATTTTACATGCTCAACTATCGCCTGATGCAGTTAGATTCTTTATTATATTGTTATGGTTTGAAAATGTCCATTCTGAGTTAACCATATTCATTTACACTGTTGTTGAAAAGTTAAATTATTTTACTTGGTTCATTTGGTCAAACACATGCAGATCAAATACATGTAAACTGTTGAATTTCTGTCTTTTTTTTTTTATAAATTTTTTTTTTTGCACACAATGTATAAAAATGTTCATGATTATTATGTAACAGACTGCTAAAAAGTGACAGAGAAATGTGCTTATTTTCAAAGTTTTTTAATACCTATGTAAAAGTATTTATTTTTAAAGGTACTTTTTATCAGACAATCATCATCAGATCACACGTTTACTTAACGACCACATGGCCCTGTTTAGAGCCAATCAGAAGAGCGGGAGGATAAATCTGCCAATCTAGTTTAGATGTCACTGAATGTTTGATGTAGGGCTTCAACCTCTTTCATTTCATCTTTAGAAGCCCAGCAGAACAGAGAGCTGGTGATCCAGACCTTGGATAGTGTGGTGCAAGCTGGAGACGGACGCTACATCACCCCAGGTCTGCACCAACTGCCTGTCCGCCCCGTTACCCAGAATGGCAAGCACACCACTACTGCTGTTTCCACAGCAACCAGCTTTGCTAATTCATCTGGTAAGTTTTGTTTCTATAGGCAGATCTCAATCTCAATCAGATTCCAGGGATTAAATTTGACAAAAGGGGAGTGTTTACAGTAAATATATCCCACACCAGTAATTATGTATTTAAATTTCTTAGGGCTGATTAAAAACACAAAATAGACTTTTCAGGAAATCTGAGGAGCCTATAACGATGAGAAAAGATTTTTGACACAAATGTTGGCCTGTTAAAAAGTGTCCATGTTCTGCACACGGTACGATCAGGACCCTTTTTGCTTTAATCGCTGCAACAATACATGCACAACATTTCTCAGATCAGATCTAAATCCCAGAAATTCTAAATCTGTTTACATGGACACTAAACGAAATGATCCGATCATGACGCATGTATATATGTACCAAGCTTTTGATCAGCTCAAATCATTTGAACATACACTGAACTGTCTAATGCTCTGGAAACGCTTTAGCAGAAGAACCTTCCTGTCTTTACTTGCCCCCTTATATGCAACTGTAGCTACTCTTATGTCGCGCACATTACTTTTCCTTCAGTTGTTCAGTTGTGTCTGTTAATGTTGTTTTTTTCTCCCACGATGTACCTTTGCCTCCTCATTTTTAGTGAAGTTAAGGTATCCACGGTACCTGATGGCATGTTCATCCACACATTACATTTAGAGCCACCCCCTCCACTAAGGAGAACCAGGAGAAAGTGGATGAAGGCTAGTAAAGAGGAACATGTCATAATGATGTTGTACACATGTGCAGAGTAGATGATTTTACTCCAAAGATCTGAATGGATGGTAACAGGCACACCTATCAGGAAAAAAAAAAAAACACCTCTCAGTCGGAATGAAGTTCCTTTACTATTGGACTGAATCGGATTAGAATCTTCAGTCTGACATGTTGACACATTTTTGATCTGATCAGGCCTTCGGTGTCTATGTAAATGTACCTTACGTTTTCTCACTTTTACGGTTCTGACTTGGCAATCTCAAATGATTGAATGTGTGTTGCTTCATTTTCAGCATCCTCCAAAAGTGTTTTTTTTCTGCCACACTTTTTCCTTCTACCCACCTGTTCGTTATCATGCTGTGATCACCCCATTCAACGTAATCCCAAAAATGACATCTCTGTATGGAGTCATTTCATTGATCGTATGTAAAATTTACATTTTCTGAGAAACTGAATCTGGCATCTGTTGAAAAAATATTCAAATCAATGCTAGATCTAAAAAATAAATCTTTTATTTTTGTCCCCTGGTAAATGTCAGTTTTTTTATTTTGTGTTTTTAAGGGGAGTTACAACGGTTCGATGTACATTAAGGCCTGATACAGACCGTGTTCAGACTGCTAAGCTAATGCAGACAAGTGTCACTCATCCTGTTTGTTTTGGTCACATTAGCAGCTTTGTTGCCATTCAGAAAGGACATTTGTATCTGGACTGAACCAAGCCTTAATACAACTAACCCCCCCTCTCCCCTTTTTTGATTCTTTTCTAAGGCCTGAACAGTCCTCTACAGATCCTAGCAGCCCAGGCATCCAGCTCCCCCCCGGTGCTGGTGAGCAGGCAGCCTAGTGGAGAGGCCTCTTGTGAGTCGCCGGCCAAGCGGCCAAAGATGGAGGATGAAGGAGAGACTGAATCTGCTCAGCATCAAGTTACATCTGCCCAGCAGCCTGTTATTGTTGCAATGTCGTCTCAAACCCATGAGCCTCGGCAATGAACCCTAAGTTGTCGCACGCTCCAGTTATCCAATGGGCATCCTCTCTGTCATCTTCTAAATGTTTTGCCTTTTCACATTAATGTGACTGTAGGTGCAGCCAGCTTGTTGGAAGAGAAATGAATAGATTATGGTCAGAGCGACTTAAAATGTATATATGTTCTACATTTTAAAAAGCAAGTAAATTGGCTTCAGCCTGTTTCTCCTATTAAAGGATAGTGAGGATAGTTAGGCCTAATATGCAAATGTTTAAGCACTACTTTACCTTCTGAACGTTGGAGATGTATCTAATGCGCCATGATGTAACTCAAGCCAAAGAGCCAATCTTGACTGCTACATTGGTTAGTTAGTGCCTGCTTTAAATACAAAAACTCAGAGGATATAGAAGCCTGTGGAAGATGGCAGCACATACCCAAAACCAGGCTTATGACCCCTTGGATACTGAAACTAGTTTTATTTTTTGTTCAGTTTTCTTTTCTTAAATAAGATATATTCTTAGATAGTGAAATGAGCAAAACAGGTGTTTCAAAATATTAAAAAGATGGACATTAACTTTCAGGCAAAGACCAGAATGTAATACCTCTTGCCTTCTCTGTCAAGCAAAATAATAAAAAAAAAAAGCAGATGTTGGGGAAATCCAGGAAGGACGAGCCAGCAGTTTCTCAGCATGAAGCTTCTCAGATTCAGGTGGATCAGATGAACCGGGGCGGCAGTGTCGTGCAGAGAGGGGCAAAAAGAGGCAGCTACTGGAGGTTGACTGAAGTGGAATGCTAACCTAATGTAGACAAACTGATTGTTTTCCAGTTGTTTGGTTTGTGTAGTGGTATGGGGAGAAGTGAAACGGCCTCTGTGCAGATTTGTTTTAGCACAAATAGGCATTGTTGTAATAATCAAAGCCTTAAAATATTTCTACTTTTCAGAAATGTCATTTTAGCCTGTAGACGGCTTCACTGTTTTAGGCTAACATAGCGCTTCAACAGTCCAAGATCAGCAACACTACGACGGCAGCAGTTATGCTGCATCAGTGTACTTGCTAAAGTTTTCTTAGAAATAAAAAAAGGGCGGGACCAACTCATGACCAGGAATTATAACTGTTCTCAGCTTTCTTTCTTCACAATACTTCTGATATATTCTCT
Source organism: Cyprinodon variegatus (assembly GCF_000732505.1). Lineage (NCBI taxonomy): Eukaryota > Metazoa > Chordata > Actinopteri > Cyprinodontiformes > Cyprinodontidae > Cyprinodon > Cyprinodon variegatus. The sequence continues at coordinate 569,612 of NW_015150916.1, read as the reverse complement.
ACTTCCAGCTTGCTTTTCTCGCTCTCTTCATTGACAGTTTTTCTTTTAGTTTCCTGTCACAGACGCTGCATAATTCGATTTTCTCTAGCACTTTCTCCCCCGCTTTTTTTCTCATCACTCTGCCTTTAGCACCTCTGAATGTCCTCTTGTAGGCTTCAGACTCAAAATTTCAGTGATTGTTGTTGCACAATAAGAAAAGACGGTTGCATTATGATTGTATGCTGCGCTATCTGCTAAATAACAAAGCTAATTAAAGTTTTCTTATTTTGGAAAGAAATATTTTTGCTATGTGTATAAGCAGCTGTCATCAACAGGTAAACATGGAAATAGAGAGGTATGTGTATTTTTTAATGTCCCTGTGTTTGTGATTTGTTTAAAATGTGTAGCACAAATTAAAACAATTCTTATTGATCTAACAACTTGTCTTCTATGTAAGAAAAAAGGCAGAAAAATTGTTCAAACAAATTGATTTCATGTCAAAGAATCCAACAATCTTTATTGTTGTTTATCATTCTTAATATAAATGCCCAGATTATACATGCATGAGATGAGGTCATACAAACTGGATAAAATAAATTTCCCTAAAGAGAAAAAGAACATGTTTATGAAGACATATTGCAAATAGTCTAATCAGCCTGAAAGATCACGTTCCAACAAATTTTGTCCCGGTGTCCAGTTTGTAACTTAACCATGTAGAAGGCCAGAATAATCTTTAAGCGCTTAATGATTTAATTGCACTTTTTTTTTTTAATGAAAACTACCTCACCTTTTTCAATAGTCCCAGTTGTCAGAGGCATAAATAAGACAGAATAGGGCCTCTGATAAACATCAATAGTTCACCTCAGGTAGATTTAATTTATTTGAGTCATGGCCTCACTTTAACACAAGTATGAAAAGATTATCAAAAGGAAAAAACAGTTTTATTTTGAAGATTGGAAAGCATCTCCACGCTCTGAAATCTCCAACTGCAGACATTTGGGTTAAGACTTAAAATGGCTTGATGCTCCAATACTGCTGCTTTTTGGCTTTTGAACTGAGTCTGTTCCAGCATTTTGTCCCTTCAAGTGTAGAAATATTCTAGAATTTGACCTCAGACATCAAGTGTTGGACTTTTAAAATCTCACTCGACATTTGGCATTTTGCTATGACAGGCAGAGTCTTTAATGATCATGCAATTCTACTCAACAGATCAGACCCTGTTAATCATATTGGTGTTACTGCAACATATAGAGGTAGCTCCTTGTGAGCAAAGGATGCCTTCCGATGGGGCACGCTGTCTGATCCATGAAGCAGGGAGTCTGGTATTAGAATGATGTAATTTGAGGTTGCCAAAAAAAAAAAAAAACTACTTTATGGTATTTTAATTGATGGTTTGGGGACAACATATCACCAAATCTGGCATATATATATAAGAACTAATATTTAGGACTAGCCAAAATTAATATAGCTGTCCATTAACCTTACATTCTAAAAGCAAATTAATTAGTGGAGAAAACATTTTTCATTTCAAGACTTATTGACGCTTACTTTTTTATGTTCTGTGAAAATCTTTGTCTATTCTGCCTCATCGCAAAAAACGACCATAGAAATCTGTTAATTTAATTTCTCTTTTGATCACAAATCGCCTTCAGCCAATGTGAAGACAACCTCAGCGATGTCCTTGCTTTTACTTCATTAAACTGAGCGACAGTATTACCCAGAAAAAAGGAAAATGTCAAAGGCTGAAATATTTACCAACAACTTCTTATTTTTCCTTAGACAATATTTTTCAGATTTGTAACAGTGAATCTGACCTCCCTTCAGGTAAAATAAATTACTACAAAGTTATTTATGGTATCAGAAGATTGACACTGATTTTCCTTTAAATGCTGAAAACAAACTTTACATAAATACCTCCTTTTTTTTAATAAGTATTTTTGTTGAAGCAGAATGTAAAAACCAAAGAAGTTTCTGTAATGTACAAACCAGTATTAAAGAGCAAGAAATAAATACATAAATTACAAAAACAAACAATCCAACAATTACATTTCCATTATTTCTGAGAACAGTTCCCATCAGTAGCTTTTCATTAGTTTCCGTCACAAAACGACAGTAATTCCCAAAACGCATTCTGTTTTTTTTCTGAGTGATGAAATATTTACAGCTATATACACCGTTTACACACCAGCACTGAGAACCTGAGGCTACAGCCTGACACATGACAAATAGAGCTGAGCCTTTCCGCTAGGCGTTAGGTTTCCAGGATTCAGCTCAATTAGTGAAGGTGGAGTCCAGTGAGGACTTTTAGGTGGGGGAATCTGTTCTGTTTTACATCCAAAGCCAGGTACAAAAAGTAAACGTTCAATCACAAAGGTTTGGTTCAAAGAGTTGACTGATGGCGTCTCAGGAACTTCTATTAAACAGGTTTATAAAAACATTCCTCTCCAAAAGCATCTCATCAAGTGCTTTTTAAAACTGGAAAGACATTCATCAGTTTATGTCACATGGATTATTTCAGAGCAACAGTAGCAATCAATGAATACACCTAGAATCAGGGCTCTTAAAAAATTGACAAAAGGAGGAGAATGTGCTGTGCTTTGAACATGAGGCCGTACGGACCTGATTAATCAAAATCCCTTCAATGTTTCACAAACCCTGAATTCCCAAATTTCATATTTACATGAAAGCAAAAATGGCGTGAGCCCTGCTGAACATTGCTCATCTGTGTCTGCAACGTCGCGCTCGCTTTGCTGGGCAGTGGTCAGCAGGAGGAGGCACTGATCTTCTCTGAGACCTCGGGGTCCGACTTTGCTACCAGGAAACGCAGGCGACCCCCTCCCAGACGGATCAGATCCACCGCGCTGTCGGGGCCACAAACGGTAGGGAGGAGAAAAGAGTCTGGTTACATGAAGCTCAGCAGAGACAGAGGGAATATAACAGGACATCACTTTGTGAGCTTGAACCAATCAATCGCTTAAGAGGTTGACACCAGAGTAAGATCAACACTGAGGGGAGACGGCTCGCTCTGTCATCACAATTACCCGCCGCTATCGTGCTCACACATCAGATCCTTTTTTTTACCTCTGGTAGTCCGCTCCAATCAGACTGGTTCCGTTCACTGCCAGGATGCGGTCTCCTATCCTCAGCCTGCCGTCGGATGCAGCTGGCCCGTCTGGTATAAGGGTCCGGATGTAAATGCCAGGAGCATTAAGGGGGGTGTGCTGCCAAAAGTGTGGAGCATGACGAGATGATTATACTACAGTTTTGGCTAAATACATGGCGCAAATGATTTGCGCCTAAAAAGGAATAATGTTCACTGATATGTATAACCCTTTTCCATTGATGATTTACATCTTAGACAATTTCTTGTTTTAAAATGCAAATATTACAATTTTAAAGCTGATTAGGACTGTGATATATTAAATTTATTTTAAAATGACTTAAGTAGCTGTAAAGTAATTTTACCTTGTATAACAATAGAAAAACCTCTTACTCTAAACACTATGAAAGCCTTCAATTTAAGGACATTTATCCAGTAGATAAATTCTAATATTTTGATCAATGCACCTATTAGACATCTACATGCTAAACAGTTATTTGGGACGCATGCTAGGAAAAACCTTTCCATGTTTTACCATCCTGTTTAAATGTGAATTGTGCTTTGGTCTAATTACATTAAGACTGAATGTTTTGGCGACCGGTGGGTTAAAAGGAGAATTATATAGAAAGGCAGCATTGCTTACTGTAGTGCTGTGACTGTATTCCTACATTATAAAAGCCTTGATAGACTGTGTGGCATCAAGTAATATTTCAAATACCTAGTTTAACCAGGGAACTACAACAAAATCAGTAGTTGCTGTGTCACTGATCTGAAACTTAAGACCAGACCAAAACAGACCTGATTCACCAGGTGGAAAAAGTCAACCTTCTTCCAAAGCCTCTTTATAAAGCATGTTAATCTTGTATAAAAGATGTTGAACTTTTTGAGATTTTAAAGTATAGGTTGTGCTGTATTAAAAAGAATGGTACTAAAGCTGTGGTCATTTGTTAGATCTCAATATAAATTGGCTTCCTTTATGAAGTTGTTTTATTCTCTATTGTAAAATTAAGCTACTGCAATTAGAAAAATAAATTGAAGGGTTTTTGCACACCTGATCAATTCTAAGAGGGCGCGGCGGACGGCTGCCTTGGTGTGTTGGTGTGCACTCTTGTTTTTCTTCCCATCTGCTACCAGCCTTATCAACAAGGCCCAGAGACTCCTGTAACACTGACACTGCTTCTCTCCCTCCCTTCCCCGTTCAGGACCTACAAGCTACACCAAGGTAGCATCTCCAGACCTCATAAGTTACATTAACGCACAGTCTACTGTGTATATAGTATATAACTATACATTGTATATAGTATATAGTATGTTTTATATTGTATATAGCTTTAGATTCAGTATTCTGTATATATATCTAATTTGTCTGTATCATCAACACCAAGTAAAATTCCTTGTAAGTGCAAACCTACAATAAACTTGATTCTGAGGTGCTCCAAAAATTTATACTGGCTCACTTTTTGCATGAAAGGTCTGCAGCATTTCTAAGGGATTCAACTGTAAACATGCTATAAAATCAACTGTACACTATAATGATACAGTGTTCTAAAATTTGATAAGTTTTAATGATCAGATATTGGATTCCTGAACATGGGGGAACAGCTTATGTTAGGGAACTTACCAGGCCATCTATGAGTCCCATTCCCAGTCCGTAGGGTCCCTTGTCGAGTTCCACTACAAACACCACACATAAGTCATCAGCAAGGGAGGGAGCGCCAGGGGAGGAGACAGGGAAAGGAAACTCACACCCACTAATACATCCTGCAGAGGATACAAACATCCAAAGGCACAAAAACACACAAACAGGGGTTTGCTGTGGGGTTGGACAAACATAACACATCCTACTGTACAGAGGACAACCATGCAGCTGTGTAGCTGATGAACTACTCTAACACAAACATGCTTCAAGTCTAGAGGTCTCTTCTTTTGCACTGATCACACACACATGGTGTGCTACAGCATGCAGAGGTTACCACAGCTGAAATCAATACGAGGATGGGATAAAGTTTAGGGCCCAGGCTTTGGGTTTGAAGATGGAGTGAGGAAAGGGCCATTGATAATAAACCTGCTTTACTAAAGGGTTATTTGGAAGAACAGCTGGTGATGTAAATCAGGATCTCAACATCACACTACAGGGTAAGGTGCAGAACATAAAAGTCAAGAAATCTTAGAGAAATACTGAATCTAATAATCTTTTACCCATATGTTTAACAACAGACAGAAACATAATATATCTTAATAAATTGTTTGTTTGTTGAGGACAGTGGTCATAATACTGCACCTTATTTCTTGGCTTATCACTTTACCCATCATAAGTTACAAATGTTCTATTTTGTTGGGGAAACCACCAGGTCCACACTTCTTAAGTTTGAATAAGATCAAAGTCAAGGTGTATTTGCTCATTATTGGCCACTAGAGGGAGACATATCACAAATGCAGCGATGGAAATGAATCTCATCTGATGTGTTCAGATTTATCTTTCCAGCTCAGTTCCAGGTAATAAACTAATTTTATTTTAAAGGTGATCAGGCACTGACTTATCGTCAAAGAGCAAAATTATACAGAGGCTTCATAGAAAGTGTTTTATAGAGCTAGCTCAGGTGACCCAAACCCTGTGTCTGAATCTAGATTACATTTTAGTTTTCTTGGACCCATTATATGCGCATAAGTCATCTAGCTTTAATTTAATTCATAAAATATTGAATATACGTTATAGAATAGTTAAATTGATTAATCTAAGTTAATAATCATATATATAATTTATATTCAGGCTATAACTTATAAAAATGTTTGAACCAAAATTCCACTAAAAGAATCTATATAAATGTTCAGATCCATTATTATGAAGCATTCAGCTTCTTGCCATAAATTAGACCCATTATGGCTTTTATCACATTACTGTTCTAATCACAGCTGTTTCTTTCAGAATCGCAGATCCCACTTGGCATTAAAAAAAGGGCATTACTGTAATGTCTACGTGTGAAAAAAAAAAATGCAATATAAAGTTAGCAAACAGCTATTCAGGGACACACTGTGCTGAACTTCCTCTTAGTAACTTGACTTGATCGTTTACCATACACCACAGTTTTAATGTGTTTTATTGGGACTTTAACATTTGGACAAAAACAAGAGAAAAATCTTCAGGTGGAAGGAAAATAAAACACAGGTTTCAATAATATATTTTACAAAATAAAACCTGAAATATAAGCAATGTATAAATTTAGCTTCTTGTCCCTCCCTGTTTGTGTTTTAATCTCACTGCATACACAGCTGGCCTCAGTTTCTCTAGAGATGACTGAATCTTAAAGGTCCAAAAAAAACATGCAGTGATAATGTTGTGGAGAAGTATAAATCAGAATTGACAATTCAACGTTACAAACTTTAAACATCTAATGGAGCTTTGCTAAGTTCATCATGTGACATGGAAGAAGTATTCACAACTCCTTACTTACAAAACATGGCTGCTCACTTAAACAACCAGAGCACCGCATTCACTATTGTGTAACAGGGTGTTGGCAGGATTATGCTGTGGTCAGCTGATCAGGTTTCATGTCAATTAGATCAAACCAATTGTTTGGATGGGTGGACGGACGAACGGATGAACAAGAACTTTAACAGAAAACGTGTTAAAGACTTGAGTCAGGGTCTCACACTCCAGGAGGACAATAACCTACAGAAAATTATATGTCCTATTACAATTGAAATGTTAACATCAGAGACAATCGATGATAGAATAGTCTAGGAAAGTCTAATCAAATCTTTACAATCTGTAGCAAGACCTAGAAAACAGCTTTACATATGCTCTGAGTTTGATGTTTTTGAAAAGGACGAATGATTGAAAGGGTTTTTTTCTTAAGACGTTTTATTCTTGATTGAAATAAACTCCCATTGCTAAAAGCTTTATAAATGCTTAAGGTGGTTCTGCAAAATACTAACTCAGGAAGTCTCGACAAATGTAACTATTTATAATCTGTAAGTTTTGAAAACCCTTTTTTCCTTTCCTTCCACTTGAAAATGTAGTATTTTATATTGGTGGAAAACATTACATTCCAATAAAATACATAACATTATATGGCAAAATGAAGAAAGTTGTTCCAGGGGTGTAAATAGTTTTCAATGGAAATGTGCCACTGTAATTTTACCTTCAAGTCCATTTGCGATGAGTCCGTTTGTCTTTTTACATTCTGCGATCATTCTGCCTGAGCAGCCGTTGGCTTGAATGCTAGAGCTGAGGATGGGGCCAGGCACTCCGCCCCCTCCACCATCTGGGTATAGGGGGGTGTTGGGTGGGGTCAGGAGGCAGGATGTGTCTGGATTTGCTGTCCGAGGATGGTGAATGGTCCCGTTCCTTCTGAGGCTGTGGGTTTGTGGCTGGCCCGGGGGTCTGTCTCGTCCTCTCTCCTCTGCGGTCACCTCGTCCCCAGCCCCCCCAGACCGGGGGCTGCTGTGGGCTGGAGGAAGCAGCTCCCTCTGTGTTGTGAAGAGAATGAAAGACTTTAGAGGACAAAGTTAATAGAATGACGGATGCAATTGAGTTTCAGGTCTTAACACTGATGCAGAGCTCACGTTGTTTCTAAAACTAAGCTGTCAGTTGATATGATTAGTTTCAATTTATAATCTTTTTATTTAGAAAGCTTCCCCCTGGTATATCTGTGACTATGTGGGTCTCTTGTGTGTAAATATTAGGGTGCCGTAACACTGAAGATTATGGGCTAGTCAGCCATTCCCACTAATTAGACATCCTGAAGGCTAATCAGATTAACTATGATTTAATCGTGTCTCGGTTTGTGTGAGTGAGTCAGGGTTGGCCGGAGTAGAAGGTTTTGTCTTTTAGTTGTGGGATTATGAAGAATTTCAAGAACCGCAGCTGCTGAGCCACATGACGTGGATTAGTGTGAGGCGTGCGTAACCCGTGAATTTTTTTTTCTGACCTGAACGTCGGGCCAATCGGCTGTATTGGTTCCATTGGACTGTGTTTGCACACAGGGAGCACTGGTGTGAGTTTGAGGCTTGGTCCGCAGCCCCCACAGGTAGTGACGGACGTAGAGCAGCTGTCTGTAGATGCTATCCTCCACACACTCGCTGTCCAGGTCCACTCGGAACCCTGAGCTCGGCAGGACGATTGGCGGGTGGTTCTCGAAGCTCTCCAGGAGGTCAACTGATCACACAGATGATTTTATAGTGTCAAGCTCTAAATAATCCATAACACTGATAAATTTAGCTTTAAGGTAATCATTATTTACTACAATGTTTGTAATTATTCTTACTATAATCTTTGTTCTGACCAAAACTGATTTAAGAAATTTATGAAGAGGACCAAAGTTCAAACTTGAATCTGATTAAAGGAGTTAAAGATTTGGATGATAGCAAGTTGGTCTTCCTAAATGAAAGACCTGAAGCTTGTCATCAAAGATAAATCACTGACATACTAGAAGAAACATGCACAAAAGGTGGTTTTATGTCATTCATTATTCAATCCACACACCTGATCTGTATATATAGGCTTCATCCTCACTACTGGGCTGCCATACAGGGACAGGGCCTATCTCTGCTGTAAGCTGGTACTGTGTTAGAATCCTGTGGAGCTGGACTGGTTTCAGAGATGGGTGCTCACTGGACAACACTCTCCAACTCAACTGTAGATGAAGCAAAGGAAAAAAAACTAAATGAAGCGACCATAGCAGATAATTGTTAGTAAAACTTTTGGTGGACTTCAAAGAATAGAAGTGAAATTCCCATAATGATGCTGACTTGTTTAGGAATAAAAGTGATACATCGACGTACAGTAGGTATGTTTGTGTTGGTCACCTGAGTGAGCTGCTGTGGGGGCATAGCCACTATAGCGACAGTACTGTTGAGTTTGGTGAAGAACTTTTCAGCCAGATGTCCAAGACCAGATTTTGTTGCCCACTCCATGACCATTCGCAAACACGCCTGAATCTGCAGTGCCTTGGAGCGCTGGAACCAACCCCGGGCTGGACCTGTGCACACAAAAACACACGCACTGGTCTCATTGGTAGGTTATTTACAACAGTATGGCAAATCCTGTGTCAGAGAAAAGCATGATCAAACACACACTGTGCGCTTATGTGAATGTATGTCTTACTGTGTTTTCTTTCACGAAAATACCGACATAAATCTTTAATTATGTTCTGACTGAAGTAGGTGAACAGTAACAACACCCACTAACTGCCTGCAGAATATAAATGCGGTACCGCAGACTAGCTCGGCTGACTGCATAGCAAACCAGCTCCAGTCTGCATCCCTGCCCCGGCAGTCCCTCCTTTTTTTATGCAATCAAAGAACTGGGAGAAAGCTTTGTGATAATCTAACCAAGAGATAACATTAAATCTAACATGTAAGATGCATGCATCTTGTGTAATAGTTTCGCAAATTGCATTTAGCTTTCTTCATCTAATGTGCTTCTGAAATCATCAGAAGCACAACGTTATACAGATGACCAACCACTATCATAGTGGTCTGGATTTTCAGATGTTGGCCCACAAAACATCTTCTAACTTCTATCTTATTGCATTTTAGGTTAGACATGATCTTTTATCCAGGCGGTTGGGGTCATTGTGGCATTCAATTAGGAAACAGTGCCTTCTTTTGCTGATATTCAATTACGTTCGTCTTTGGAAAAAACATAAAGAGGACCCACATTTACTGGAAGGGCGATATTTGCAACTTATGGCCCAGTTTATCTTGAAGTTCTCCCAGGAGGAAGTGGAGAGTGTTGCTACCAAGTGTTGCCAAGTTATGGAGATGTACTGATTTAGCTTCTGCAACTGATTTTTAATTTTCTTTGATCTACAAATTTTTAGACATTCTGATTACGAAATAACAAATTGTTGGTTGATAAGTTCAAAGGTGGACAAATGATGAGTACATTCTGTCAACAAATAAATGTTTTGGTGAATGGCCTAATTAAAAGCAGATTTTATAAAATGCTGTGTTGTGTTGGATGATGAGAAATCATTAAGCAATTTTTAAAATATTTTTATTTTACTTGTCGTTTAATTTTCTGCTCACCTCTCAGTCACCAGAACCTTGATCTCCAAACTGGTAAAGTTTAATGCCATTTCTGTGACTGAACACTGTCTGACAAGCGTGGGAAGTCATAGGCCTATATGGCATTATCAAAGCCGTAATTATGTAGATTTGCTAATCTTCTTAACGCATGCTCGCTTACACACAGGTGGAATGCCTCATGTTTATGAGGATCCTTTATGCAGTTAACTCAAATTAAGATCTTTTGTTCAATCTGATGAGGCGCACTCGTAGGAGCTCACGGTGGGAAGAAAAATTAAGAGAATTTTACAACAACAATACAAAAATGTTGCAAGACTCCCAATGTCTCTACAATGCATAGTGGATGGATAGATGGACTGGACGTATTGAATAGATTGGATGGATGGACAGATTGATGTACGGGTTATTTTAACCCCCCAAAAAAACTTGTTCAGTAATTTATATTACTTGAAGTGCAGCTACTTAGTTAAAACAACCTATTTTGGACATACATGAATGTAGCAGGTTTCTGAACTTTTATTAGAAAGACATCTGGTAACATCTGTCCTCATCTAAACTAATTACAGACAAAACAGTTTAATAGACCATGGTAATTATAGCTCTTCAAAGGATAGGAGTCTTTTCCTCTCCATCTCTTCTATATATGGAAACACTGAGGAGATACATCAGACTCTTACATTTTTATTAACATAGGCTTTACCATCAATGCATTAGGCATAGTTTTATAAAGAGTTTTACAGGTTAACAATAAATACTATTACTTATATGGCGTCTTTAAGAGTTTTTCGCTATGGCAGGCTGAGTGTTCACACTCTATAAAATACATATTTAAGTTATCTGAGCTCATCACTGTAAAGCTGAATGACAGATGGTTCCCCTCCCTTTAGGAAAACTTGCAGTCTTGGTAAAAGCTGAAAAAGGGTAAATGGCCTGTACTTATATGGTGCTTTTTCAAGTCAGAGGACTTGGCCAAAGCACTTTACGCTACATTCAGTCATTCATGCACACACACTCACACACACTGATGATGACAAGCTACATTGTAGCCACAGCTGCCCTGGGGCTCACTGACAGAAGGGAGGCTGCTAGGGCTCAACAATTAATAGCATTTGCAATATAATTGCAAAAAAAAACAAAAAAAAACCACCAACAACAACATAACTATAACAGCAAGATGAAATATATTGTAAAAGTAGTTCAGTAATGTGCTTTAGTCACGGATGGTATGGAGCCAGCCAGCAAATTATTGGCAATCCATTTTGAGCACTTCAGGACAGCTAAGCCTGTTTTAGTGAATGAGTACTTCAAGGGCAAATTTCATCAGGTTTCAGAGCAAGAATTAAACAAACAATAATTACATTCCCATAAAGTTTTCAAAAAAATTAATGTGTTTTTGTTGTTGTCAACATGTAAAAAGAACGGAGTGAGCTTTGTTGTCTTCCCTAAAGCTGATAACGTATACTAAAAGTAAATTTAAGTTATGAAAGTAGATAAGTGAGCAGGGATGAATTACTCCTCACGCCCTAAAACAGTGTCACCATCTCAAACCGTTTATTCCTAAAGAATCTTGTACTGTTAGAGTCTTGGTTTCAAAGGAAGAAACAACCCAGGACTGGGACACACAGCACTAATCATGACCTGGTCATAGCATGAACCACAAGCTTAAAACAACTTTACTGACTTCTTTGAAAATATTCAGTTTTACTGTGGTTTTTAATCATTATATATCATTTCTCAGAATAGAATATCTGCTAAATTTTATTGGAATTTTGTTATAATAAACATAAATACATAATACAATAAAATAAACCAAACCAAACCGCTTATGCCAAACTTTCTTGCAAGTTTTTCCTCAGTGCCCGAGCTAAATGAACAACAAAGTACATTGCAATAGGTTGGATTTCCATCCAACCATTAAATGTGTAGCATTAGGATAAAGTGAATTTTTTATGATTAGGGTAGGAAAAGCATGTTGTTGTCAGAATATTGACTGCAGACAAACATATTGAATATGAAGAGGTAGTGTCACAGATGGTATCCTATGAATAATGCATTCTACCGATTATGTTACCTTGCAAGAAAAACATAAATTGTCGTGAAATTTGTTAATTTACAAACCCCTGAAAATAGATCTTGCCAGAAGTCAAAAGATGCATCAGCCTCGATACAGAAATGGGTCGGACCAATGAAATGCAGTGACGTGTATGACGTCAACTTGTTAAACATAGGCGGAAAGCCGATGCGGATCAAAGATGGCTGCGCCACTTTTAGCTGGAATATACTGCATTTCTTTTGGAAAAACAAGCAAAAGTATGAAATTTTTACCTTTTTGGATGGGAAATGGTTGCTGGTTCCTCCCAACCAGATTAGTAAGAGCTCAATTTATCAGTTAACTCTTCTAGTTGTAAAATAAATCTAGAATGTGATATGATACTGCTGCTACTACTGCTGTGATTGGCTTAAAGAACAAATGGAGGCCTGGGTCACTTTATTCATCCAATCAGCTAGAAGAATTGTACTGAATGTCTCTCCCTTTTGCAAACACTTTCAAAAGGAGGCTTTCCATATGGATATGTGTAGTTCAATTTGAATTCTACACGGTATAAATCTAGCTCGTGACAGGTTAGCCACTATGCACAGTTAAATCCAAACTGGTCAACAAACTGATTATGTGAAGAAAACTGATATTTTTAGCTGTTTGCTTTCTTTGCTGTTACAGCTTACATAACTATTGCATAGAAAGCTAAGAATTTCTGGTCACACTAAACAGAGAGGGGGTGCTGATGCTTGAGTGCTTAGGACTATGAATGCAGGTCAGAACTGGAGCAGAATTCTTTTATTTAAAGGGAGCATGAATTTAAGTTTGTTGAATAACAGTTTTTGCCCCAAGCAGTCAGTTAGCTCTGTGGCCCATAACAGACACACTGGGCTTATTCTAGAGTATTACTGAATCTTTTGATAAGGTTCCAGCTGGTTAGGTCACCATGTTACAATGATTCTGTTTAGTTTAGAATTTATGTAAAATACACTAGATTCACATAATGTTTTTATATCATTAAAAAAAGAGGGAAAAAAAAGTATGGTACCTTGTTATATATTTACAGAGTCCTTTGCTGATGGAGTAACCCACCCAAAAATGTACAAAAATGTCAATGATGAACCATTGAACGACAATTAAACTCTAATTAATTTCCATTCAGTTTATTTATATAGCACCAATTTACATCTCGTGTCATCTCAAGGCACTTTACAGAGACGATTCAACCAGATCACACAGTCAGATTGATTAAAAGTTGTAACTTTTTAACTATTTTGGAATCAAAGTTTTCTATCTAAGGAAAACCAGCTTATTGCAACGACTCGTTGACTCGAAGGCAATTCCTCACACCAAGCATGCTTGTAGTGACAGTCGAGAGGAAAAACTTCCTTTTAACAGAAGAAAGCTCCAGGAGAACCAGGCTCAGTGTGAGCGGCCATCTGCTGAGGCCCACTGGGGTTCAAGGAGACAGAAGCAGACATACAGTAACAAGCAGAGATACAAAAGGCAACTGTAAACCAGCTCCACAGGCGGCCCCATCCAGGAAACACACAGCCAGGCAGGCGAGCTCAACTTTCTTAAGACGAAGAGAGCACATCCAGCCACTCAGTCAGAGAAACAGGACTTCACTGAAAAACAGGCCGATCTCCAACATCTTTAAACAACGGTGTTGATAGCAGCAGCATAGCTGATATTTCTCTCCAGGATGGACACATCAACATACTTTATCATATTATTGGTGTTCTGTGTCTCTTCAGTAAAGCATTAGACACATTCAGATATTTGCCTTTTGAATACAATGCCCAAGACTTCCGTGCAATTCCTCAGTGTAATCCTTAACCTGTTATACCATTACAAATGGTAAATTAATAAATAGGGGGGCAAAGGAAGCAATGCTGCAGTACGGAGGTGCCACTGGGCTGTCTGATTACCATTAGCTTACAAATCTAATGTCTGACCATCAAGCTGTTATGAGATAATCTGTTTAGATGTACATAAAATACATAATGTGTTTAGGTAAAATATATATTCTGTATGTAAAGTATGATGGTAATCTTGAGTTTGATGTTTGCCTGTAGCAGTTATGTCATTGAAACATGAAAACAAAATGAAAGCATGTTGGGGTGACTTTAGGTATTCCCTAAAAGTTGGTAGACTTCATTCTTCATGATGGACTGAACTCAACTCAGTTCTACACATATCAATCTGGCTACTGCCAGGTTACCGTAAAACAAAGATTTATTGTGAAATGGTGTTATATAAATAAATGAATCATAATCAGTCAAGGAAGGAGAATCAGGAATATTACATACACACATGGACAAAATTGTGGGTACCCCTCATTTGTCGAAAGAAAACCAACAACGGTCACTGATATAACTTCAATCTGACTATGTTAATAACCGATACAAAAATCCCTGAAAATGAACAAATGATAGGATTTAAAACAAAACCATGAAACAGACCTGGACAAAAACGATGGATCTAGAAATGACTTAAAACAATGTGACCAAAGAGACACACTAAATCAAGGTGTGTCCACTAATTAGTATCACTGTGTCTACAATCTTGCAATCAGTCAGTATTCCTGCACATAGGGCTAGAGGTAGTCAATGTTCAGTTTGGTGACATGGTGCAAACCACAATCAACACGGTCCACATGAAGCAAAGGAAGAGTTATCTCAAGAGATTAGAAAGAAACAAATAGACAAGCATGTTAAAGGTAACGACTATAAGAGCCTTTATGAGGAGCTTGATGTTCCTGTGAGTACAGCTGCTCATATTATTCCGAACTTTACGATCCATGGGATCATAGCCAACCTTCTGGGTTTGGTAACAGGAAGAACACTGATGACAAATCAAAGAGACAGAAAAAAAAATGGTAACAGAAGAGCCCAGGAGAACTTCGAAAGAGATAAAAGGTGAACTTCAAGCTCAAGGAACATCGAGAGTCAGATTGCACCACCAGTCATTGTTTTAAGCCACAGTGGACTTAATGGGAGACATTGTTGAAAACATATAGAAAAGCCAGTCTGGAATTTGCCATACTACAAGTTGACAAGCCACAAAGCTTCTGGTAGAATATCCTTTGGACAGATTAGACAAACGTGGAATATTGTTAAAAGGCACATCAGCTCCAAGTTTAGAGCCAAAAAAAACTGGAGCCTATCAATAAAAGATCATTTTCCCTACTGTGAAACATAAAGGAGCCTCCGTTATGATCTAGGGCTGATTTGCTTCAACCTAGTATCTTAAATCTCTGCAGGGTACCATAAAACCTAAAAACCATCAAGCAATTTTAGAGAGAAATGTGTAACTTTTCTATTTTTCTTGACTTTTGTCAGATTCAAGTTATTTCTGTAACCATTTTGTGATTTTCTTTTATTAAACAAGAGGCACCAATAAATGAACCAACTGGAAACTTCCTCGTAACATGTCTGTGCAAAAGTTGCATACAACAGAAAAATCTTCAGGCAGACAATGGAAGAACTAGAAGCATAATCTGCTGACTGCGCACACATTACTCTTTCAATATTCTACCATATGTTCTGGATGCACACACAGAGAGCCCCTCCCTAAGTAATAGGCTTATGTCTGGTTGTACAGTAATCTATGTAAGGATGAAGGACCTCAAAGAAACGAGACATCCCACAGCCTCTACCAAGGTGTGATAATGCTTTTTAATGGGTCTTTTACGCATGTTTGCAAATGTAAGTGAAATAAATCTATAACACTAAACAATGCTTCCTGCTTTGATCTGGCTGTCATATGATGAAAGCTGTGTTTTTAAAAGTATAAGCTATCGTGTTAGCCTTGTGGAGCGCCTGGTGCAAACGTCAGCAATACCTGCTACAAACTCATTCCCTTGTTTCCATGGACACCATCAGCA
Organism: Cyprinodon variegatus; assembly: GCF_000732505.1. Taxonomy (NCBI): domain Eukaryota; kingdom Metazoa; phylum Chordata; class Actinopteri; order Cyprinodontiformes; family Cyprinodontidae; genus Cyprinodon; species Cyprinodon variegatus. Next base: position 553,574 of record NW_015150916.1, on the reverse strand, counting down.
GCAAAATATCAATGAGTGACAAAAGGGGGGTAAGAAGGAGGGATGGCTGAAGGCAAAAAGGCAGCCAGACAAAGGGAAAGAGAGGAAATGGATTTGGGGATGAGATGGAGGGTGGTGTGGCTCACTACGCAGAAGTATTTCTCCTTCTCTCTTTGCCAGAGATGTGATCTTTCTTGTCTTCACTAGTTAATGAAGATGTATGGCAGAATTCACAGTGCATTCATGTGTGCGTGACAAAAGATGAGGTGAGCTGGCTGGAAATGTTGGAAATCACTGGCGGCAAATTACTGCTTTCTGTATTTAGACCCAGTAATGCACAATTAGCAAGGTCATCATGACAACTCAGCTACATTCCATCCCCTCACACTGCACCCTGCCCTTTTTACACTCGCCTCGATCTAACTCCACCTCTGCTCTTCTTTGTCAAACTCCCTGATGGCCAGATGGAAAGGAGGAGGAAGCTGAGGAGGAGGGGGGAACAGAATGCAGATAGGAGAAGGGCACAGAGGACAAATCTGTATTAGTCCCTGTCAAAATGCTGACAAGGACAAGAGGGCACATATACTCACTCATACACTAAATGATTGAGCGCACAAGTGAGGGATGTCTAATGAACAGGAAAGTGGGACGAGGGTGGGACTGTGGAGGATATCTGTTTCTCTTACCTTTGTCCATTAACTGGTTAAATAGGGACACGTTGGAGAAGAAGAAGAGGTATGCAAACATCTGAGCCTGGATCTCCGGGTGAACCAGATAGCCATGCAGAAGCTCCTGAGCACTCTGAAACACCTGCACACAAAGAAATCAACTTTCTGTGACATAAATGTCTATGCCAGCCATAGCATATTTAGTTTAATGAATAGTACTGCCAAAACCACTTGAGCTTGTTTATCATGATTAGTGTAGATGGTGGTTTATAGGCACAGATCGGCTACATGTTGGCAATACATACATACAAGGGTTTTTCAGGACCTATTTTTTGGCTTTTTGGAGTATAACATTAACTAGTATAACGTATGAAATAATTGGATCTTAATACATGTAGCAGTAGAACAGTTTCACACCTTCTCATTTGAACTCAACAAGAACTTCTGTAGAGGATTCCAGGAAGAAAAAAATGGTCATAAAATTAAGACAGTTAGACAACAACAGAGTGTCTGTAGTCAAACACCTCTCTGGATCCAGTGCAAGAAAGACCACTACAGAAAAACATTCCTTCCTAAGGCTATCAACATCTAAAAGAACCCCTGAAAAAAAAAAGTTGATTTTCCACAACAAAGTATGTTTTGAATTGAACTTAATTCAATTGAACTCCAATCTGTTACACGATTACTTGACTTTGCCTGTTGCCCTGCATGAAATACAGCAATACCTTTGATTTTCCAGATTTTTCCAGTTAACAGTTGCTAAACCAGCAGAAGCGTCACAGTGAAAAAACATCATCCTCGAAGAATATAAACAAGGATGTAGCTCATGGATCGTCAGCCTATTGTGCAAACTAGGGGGTAAAGTCAAGTAAAGTGTTTGTTTTCAGACCTACTCTTTTTCTCTGAGTTTGCATCAACTTTTCATCATTCATTCAATAAATCCTATTTAAAAAAATCATAGATAATAGTTTTTTTCTATGCTTAAGAAACTATTTAGTTTTGTTTTGGTGAGTTAGTTTTGTTTTGTTGAGGAGAGCTTTTACTTCTCCCAGTCTACAGGAAGATGAACCAGTGCATACATTTTAAAACATATTACACTTAGAGATTACAACAAGGTTGAACAGTTTAATGAATGCATGTTAGTTAATGTAATTTGTCCTCGTCTGAAGCTGCTCTGGAAGAGGGCTATGACGTTTCTTGAGCTCAATGATGTTGGATGAATAAGAGACTGTAAATATATTTCCAAACATTAACCAGTAATCCTGCTGTAAAAATCAAAATTTAACAGGTTAGATCACTTTTAGTGAATACTAGAGCCCAACCGATAAATCGGTAGGCCGATATATATAAATATGACAAACTTTGATACAAATCAATCCGATACAAAACACGTCCCATTAGCCTGTGTGTTTAAATTTAAGCTGTATGCAGCCACTGGTTTTCATTTTTAAATGCCCATCTCTACAATTGATATCTAATTAGCAGAATACACTAAATGCAAATATATATTAATTCCAGAGAAGAAGCAATGTTTTCTGTCTGAATCAGCAACATTCCTACAGGTATTTTAAAGGAGAGGGGAACTTTGCAGAGTTACTGAATTAATTTATATTAAAAAAAAAACACTGCAAATGAAATGCACACAACAAAATGCACTTGGGGAGATTAAAATGGTTTAGGGTAAAAAGAAAAAAAAATATATTCACACAGATCCAAAGCTGTAAAAGTATCTGCATTAAAAGATCACACTGCCAAGACTCCAGTCTGGATTCATAGGCCAGAATAAATTTAAGAAATGTTCTAATCTTAACAGTTTTATCTCCTTTCTACTCACTTGATCTAATGGCGTATCACTCAAGGAATGGTCATATGATCACTTATATATATATATCTATCTATCTATCTATCTATCTATCTATCTATCTATCTAT
>NW_015150916.1:500702-550968 GCF_000732505.1 Cyprinodon variegatus | reverse complement strand
ATATATATATATATATATATATCATATTTTCAGAATTATAAGCTGCTACTTTTTTCCCCACGCTTTGAACCAAGCGGCTTATAAAAAGGTTCAGCTTTTCTGTGGATTTTTCCAAACCGTCAGAGGGGGAAGTCAAAGTCTGAATTTAAAGAATAAGAGGCTTTTTTTCATTTATCACAAGAAAATGCCAGCAGCAGGCACAGCGAAGAATTTGACATTTATTTGCCGCATTAAAGCTGCCGAACCAATGAAGAGACTGGCCTCAACTCCTGCAGAGCTGAAATAAAGAGCCGATGAAGCCCCATCTTTCAGTAGAAGCTCTCACTGCTGCGAACCAACAAGCTAATGGGAGCTAGCATTCTTCTACGTTCCTAATCCAGGGGGGATATGTAGACCTCCCCCTACAGGTTTGGTGGGAGACAATTGAGTAGATACCAGCAGATTATAGCCCAATGCGGCTTATATATGTACCTTTCCAGTTTTTTCAAAAAATTTTGTGGGCACGGCTTATATTGTGAGGTGTATATCCAGAACACGTAATTTAAACAGATTTTCTCCCACTTCACCCACTGTAGCTAATGGCACCCTTCAGGTATTGGTCTTATTGCCATTGGTCTTTAGCTTCATTATGAAATCCAGATTACAGAACTTTATTGTCACATAAACGACTCTGAAATTATAGTTCTATTCAAAAATTTTGATTGTATGATACATTTTTAAGAAAACACTCTTTTGCAAGACATGCTTCAAAAGGAAACAAATAAATGTAGGTTAAACATGTTACTATGTTTGCTATGTATACCGGTAGTTCCTGCAAACAGTTATACAGCTCAAATGCTTACCTGCAGAACTCTGCGCACAGGTTCAGGAAACCCGACACCTCCTTTCCAGCAGGGCTCAGAGCTGTCAACTGGGAATGGATTACAGTCTAATAAACCGGGTAACACAACATATAGTGCCTGGACACAAACACAAACAGGTCAGGATATAAAGGTGATGTACATCTACCAAATTACTGCTTATTTCAGTCATAGTTTCTTCAAGAAAAAATATTAACCGGTTTATGACCAGTTCAGTTATTTTAGTACCTTGGTGATATAATAGACACACTGTTGGAAAGTGTACATGATCACTTCCTCCAAGATAGTCATTGCCTCCTCATTGGCAGTTATTGTCGCCGATAACAATGACTCCTTAGACCCTAGAAAGCAGGATGACAAGAGACAGAGGGACCCTTCAGAGTTTTACTATGAAAAAGAAAAGTAAAGCATACAGCTGTCTCATATCTGCTGATGAGTGGTGATGTCTGTTTGAGTGATGACTCCTCAGCCAGGCTGTTCCACACTCATCATTCAGGAGCTCAGGGTGTGTTGTGTTACCTTGCAGCGTCTCTATGCTGTGTGTGTAGGCCGGGGCTCTTTGCTGGATGAAGTAGAGGATCTCAATTGAATTTGACATCCAGAAGAAGATGGTCTGTAAGTCTGGGATCAGGTCTGAGATGCTGAGTAAAGACAAGGAGGCTGGGTCCTGACTACACACACGCAAGGCAACACATTACATCGTTATGGAGACACAGTGACACAAAAAACACAACAGCATACAAACAACACATTAGCACACATCATTTCTTTCTATGCAGCACAAGTCAGAAAGTGATACTCACTGCTGAGCTTGCTTCTGAGCCAGCTCCTTTGTCTTCTCCTGCAAGCAACACACACAAACAGACCAATTAAGTTCCCATTAAACTTTCAGGATCTGCGTAGGTGAACTACATTTCCTCTAAAGGCTTAGCTACTGTATGAGAAAACACCGCTGACATTTACAAAAGCCTTGGAAGACTCAGAATAAAACCCTTTCCTTGGTTTACATAGTTTTCTGTTTCATAAAACCTTCTAGGTCAAATGACAGCACTAGCTTTATTAGAACATAAACTACAGCCTTGCAGCTGCATGCCTGTAAGACACTTTAGATAGATTTAAACAAGATATGACAAGTATCACTATTCTCTGACCATAAATTTCAAAAGGTGTCACTATCTATTATAGTAATTTAACTTCTTAATGCACATTTTGCCTTTGAACAGCTTAGCGTGGATCCATTTATCAGTGGTGTCAAAAGTACACACATTTATTACTTAAGTAGAAGTATAGATAGTGCAGTTTAAAAACACTCTGGTAAAAGTGGAAGTATCAACTTGACCTCTTTACTCAAGTAAAAGTGAAAAAGTATGTGCTCCAAAAACTACTTCAAGTATAAAAGTATAAAGTAACCTTTTAAAAAAAACAGCCAGATGCCGCTATATTAATTGAAAGCTCAATTTTTCGACTATTTTTGAAAAATTCTTTGAGATAGGGCAAAGGATGAGGGAGGTCTTGTTGGTCTCCGTCTCCAGATAAAAATAAACGAGTAACATTTGTTTTAAAGATGTAAGGATTAGAAAGTACAGATACTTGTGTCAAAATGTAATGAGTAGAAGTCAGAAATAGGAGGAAAAATAAGTAATGGAGTAAAGTATAGATACCTAAAAAGTGTACTTAAGTACAGTAACGAAGTATTTGTACTTCGTTAATTGACACCTCTGCCATTTATTTGAAAAACAATTCTAAATAAATACAATTAAAATCTATCTAAAATGGCATTAAAAAAGTTCCCATGTCCAGACAAATGTGGTCAAAGCTGTCTTTTATTGTTCTGACTGCTTTGTTTCCTTTTGGACTCTACTTGAATCAAAATATCTACAGCAAATATTCTCTTAGGAAAATGTGAATCTTTTTGGAGAATTAGAATGGTCAAACTTCTGAATTTGCCTGAAAGACCATTAAACATACATCTAGACCAACTCAGATACCCAATGACCAGCATCTCATAACATTTGCTCTTCTTAATCGTATGCTAAAGTACAGGATTCAGGCCTGAATGAGTATGTGTAATCTAAATTGATGATTGTAACTTTACTTCTATCCCTGTAGTGAAGGGCGTCCCTCAGGGTTTGTGTTTAGAACCACTCAACTTGATCCACTATATAAGCAATACGTCACCTACATTAATTTAAACCCCTACACTGGTACAAGTTAAGCAGGCGCATAAGAAAACTTTAAGATTTCCTGGGACTAAGAGCTGTAACTGTGGCCCTATGCACAGCTACTGTCACACAGGCCATGTGTTGAAAGATGCAAGTTGTAAATATACATTATGGAATACAGCCATAAATCTAAAGTTATGTCAGCAATGTAATATTCTAATGCTGGTTTATTGAGTTCTGTTGAGCTTTTCTAAGCTGTGGTGACAGATGATACGAACTTCAACTATAAATACATGGTTAAGTGCAAGGCATTCTAGTGGCAGCTTGTAAATAATATGCAATTTACCCTCTCTAATCTGACCTTAATGATGGTGTAATAAGTTGCTTGGAAATGTTCATTTACTGTCTTAAAAGCTGTACTAAATGACATTTCGTACAAGTACAATGAGAGTAAAAGTAAAAGTCTGGATGGGCTTTTATGAACATGGGCCTCCAAACAAGAATCTTTTTAGAGACTTATAAAACCTTTGGACAGAACTGTACTGATGATGCAGTTATGTAGAGCTAAGCCTCCACAACCAAAGTGCCTCAGATTAGCTTGCAGTTAGACCTAAATGTTTTACAAATAAATGTTTTACACTACATATAATTTTAACTGTAAAGCAGTTATATCATGAAACTTTTAGTGTTGGATATCCAATTCACTTACTGTGAATCTGACAACATGCTCTAAAGAACTATGCTAAGGAACTGCTATATTTAATCCAAAAGGCTTTTTTGGGGCAACCGCATTTTCCTAGACATACATTTATTAAAAATGTTCAGGTTGTCTGGTGTCCTGTATGCCAAAGCCTGGAATAAATTAAATAAAATATGCGGCCTCACACAAGAAATTGCTTCAACAATGACCTCAAATGGAGGCTATGTTGAAAATTCTGAAAGGACACTTATATCATCTATAAATGTTTTACCTTACTACATTTGTTGAAAATAATGTAAACTCTTAATTTAAGTAGTTTTAATTACTAGCTCTCTATTGATATATATGCAAGTCTATTCAAAGTTCAAAATGTGTTGACTTTGTTCAGCTGTACATAGATGTAAAGTGAGAGACAAAGTTAGTATCACACAAATGATCACAGATTACTTACTTTAAATCATACAAGATGATTAGATAATCAAATTTAATTATATGGTTAAAATTATGTATTTACCTTTTAAAAGTTATGAACTACAAAATTAAGAATACTCAGAACCAAATATTAATGGCATGTATGTAAACATATGGATTTAAAGAAGGTAAAAAAAGGTAAATAATTTTGGCGGTCCAGGCAGGTCTATAACAGGAAAACGAAAGAGAAAAAAAAGATTGCTTTTAATACAGTTTATGTAAACACTTGGTTTTAGCTGTTTATGAATTTAAGAATTTCTGGGAAAAAACAAAAAAACAAAACAAAAAATAAGCTAACTAACTAATCTGCTTTGTGTATACAGATACTGTATCCTCATTGTAAACAGCTATTATGGAGACACCAGCTCTTTCAGCTATGAATAACAAGTCTGGTAAAACCTTAAAGTGACCCAGTAGTCGACTATTAAAACTTTATTTGTAAAAACTTGTCCTGTACTGCACAAATGTCCACAATGACACCAATTCCCCTAAAATGTGTTGTCAAATTGATGATCCACTAGAATGAAAGACTATTATTTAGTAACAAGGAGGGAATTTTGAAAGTGTTATCCTCTACACTAACTTGGTAAACAACAGATTATCTGTATCAGCTTATTATTGGATTGTATACAGTTTACCAAAAACAGGACTTTCAAATAAACATCAACACATTTACTAAACATGTTTAGTCGTCCTTTTTCATTTTTTTTTGTTCCATTTTCTCACATCTTAAAAGCACTCTGCATCATTTTACTAAATAAAACTAAATGAAAACTGCAAAACTCCCTAAAAATACAATGAGAGTCCCTCAGATAACCTGATAAGTTCACAAAAGCCATAGTTTGTTTTTTTGAAATCACATAAAGTCTGGTATGTCATTTCTTTTTATTTGTTGTAATTTTGCTTTAGGTTAATGCTGTATAAGCATTTTAAAAACACTGACCTCTACCTTTAAAAATTCAAGTTGAAATTTTAAAGGTATAGATTAATGCAAAACTGCAAAAATGGCTTTGTAATCAATAGCTAAAACCTAATTTGCCATTACAGCAGTTACATGGTCTCTGTAATTGGTTAGTAACCTGATGTAGGTCCTCACTTAGGTTTGAAAGACTCCAATAATTTCTATAAGTCAATATACAAGCCTGTCTCATTATTCTAGTTCTGATGTAAAATTGGCCTCTTGCCAATTTCATTGCTTGTGCTGGTTCTGAGTGCAGGCAAGACTTAAAGGTATAGTGGAGGATTTTCGTAAATTTTTGAAAAGACCTGCCCTTTTCACTTACAAAAAAAAAAAAAAGTACATGCATAACCCTGTACCCACTCCCGAGAGGCATCGCTTTTTAAACACGTGTGAAAGCATTCAGGAGCCCATTTCTCCTCGTGCACGCTCTGTTGAAAAGTTGATGTTTGCATCAATCATACAAGCTTACTTTCCAAAAGAAGATTTGCAATTTTTCCACTATGTCAGACTCACCACCGGTAAGTAAAAATGCCCTAATGTTGATGATAAACATATCATCAGAATGATTGAGCATGAGGAGGACCGCTTATTTCTATGGTCCACCTGGAAAAAGAACATCCTCCACTATACATTTAAACCAGAGTAAACAACAATTACATTAAGTAAAATTGCCTAGGCACAAATAAAAACCATAAGCTCAGAGGAGACTAATTATAACAATTATGCTGCTAAGACAGGTTTCCACAGGGAATTATGGTAAAAGTTACTGTAACCTCTCTAGAAGTTCTGATCTTAAATGCCTAACCCTTACTCTAAGAAGATACAATAGAACATCTAAATGTTAACACCGACCCATGCGATGGTTTGGATTCGACGGACAATCTTGAGTAGCAGTTTGCCAAAACTGCCCGGAGGGAAGGTTGAGGCAGAGTGTTGGATACACAGACACAGCAGGTAGGCAGGCGTCAGCTTATGGTCGTCTCCTAAGAAAAGAAAAAGGAGGCTGAATTTCAAACTAATGATTTAAGAAAACTGTTCTCGTCTTTTCATTTTAGGGTGCTTATCTAATCTTATTCTACATCTTACAGTGTTTGAAACAAAACAGTTTCAAATCAGGCGGTTGTAGCAGAATGGACATAACATATGACCATTGGAAAACCAAGCAAAGCTAATTCTGAAATGGTAGAATAACCCAAGCAGTTGTCGCAAAGGAAGAAAGACCTCAGGCCGGGAATCGATCCCGGCAAATACCATTTAAATCTTAATGTTTTAATACACGTGTCGCCTTCCTCAATACAAATAAGACCATATAGTTGATGAAATTGGAATTATAAAAAAAATGTAATTGTCATGTATGAGGACAAATATTACAAGATGTCTGCCATTTTAAGTATATATATATATATATATATATATATATATATATATATATATAAAAGACAGGGACCAAGGTGACACTAGTACAATATTCTGTAGCTTCCTTTGCTGGAGCCTCTTTAGCCTGAAACATGATTAAATGTAGTAAAATCCGAGTGGTGCTTGTCATTTGCTGCAGGATAGAAAACTGAGCAGGATTAGACACTCAGATAAATAAACTGAGTTAAATCAGGTTATTGTGTTTAAAGGGGTCATAGAATGCAAAACCACATTTACCTTGTCATAGATAAATAACGATAGTTCAGTGGGTGAAATAGACGTACAGAGAAGTTCAAACCGCATCGGCACCTCCTTTCTCTGAATATCTCACAATTCTAAACTTTAACAATAAAACTGGCAAATTCAAGCGAAGCCCCTAGTTGACGTTTAACTCGGAGATGTGGCCTTAATTGGTTATGGCCGGTAATGTTGTCACGCCCTAGGGGGGCGGTTATGAAGTGTCGACTGCTGAGCCGCTGAATGGACCGGACCTCAGCAGAGACCCATGAGCCGCCCTTCTTCAGCTGGAGGAGGGGGGCTGGGGGCCGGTAAGGACGGCAAGGGGAAGCACGGGGCTGCCGGTGTCCAGGCTACCGTCACCGGGTCGGTTTCGGTCACCCCGTCCCCCCGTTGGCTCCCTGCCACCATCCGCCGGGGTTCCCTGACTAGCCCCGGAGCTCACGACTCGGTTCTGCCGCACTGCAATCGACCAAAATCCCGGACAATTTTGAAATTCCCACGGACATTTTTTTAGACATGAAAAGTAGGACATGTCTGGGAAAAGGAGGATGTCTGGTTACCCTACCATATCAACAATTTCAACAATTTTCAGTGAGTGCTTGTTGCCATGATGCGTCTTTGCTCAGCAGCTTTGCTCGTTTTAAACCAACCAATCAGCGCACAGCTCATCTAAATATTTATGATCATACCATAAAAGGAAGAAAACCTGTTGTTTCAATTTAGGGCTCTTCACCAAACTTGCATTAGGGCTCATAGAACAGCAAAAATGCAATTTTCAGCCCAACCAATGTTACACACCCTATTCAGAGACCCTAAGGATCCACACCAAATACCCTATATAATAATTCTATGAACCCTTTAAATAAAGCTTTAACCAAAACTCCTCAATTTAACATTTTCCCCATATTTTTTTCATGAAATTTTAAACATTTCTCATAAACAAACTTAAAAGTTGTAACATGACAAAGAACATTAAACGATAGTTTTTTCTAAATTAAACAAGACACACATGAGGGAGAACATCTCAAACACAAGGAATGAAGATGGTAATGTTATTGACATGTTAGAAATATAGTTAGCTCAAGAGATTTTTCCAAAACCTTTACAGATCATTTACCTTTTATAAATGAGGAAATGTGTCTAAATTACTTTTTTTTTTAAGAAGCAAATTTCTAAAGATTTTTTCCAGGTAAAAAATAAGGAATTAGTTCTTAAAAAGCAAAAAGCTTAAAGCAAAATGTTCAAATATAACTAAAACCCAGAAGAACTGTTGATAAAAAAAGAAAAAGGAAATTTGAACAAACTATGGTGCCATTATTGTTTGAATGGATTTTTAATAATGTTAGAAAATTTGTTGAATGCAGCGGATCTAAGAAAATATATAAAAAACATTTTCACAGATCATGTCCCTACATTATTTAAACCAACATGTTAATAACACATAAAAGAGATCATAACATCATTCCAGCTAATTACATTATAGATATAATTCTTATGGCAGATAAGAATAAAGACACAGACCTCCGGGTTCAATGAGAGAGACGATTCTGTTCAACAGCTGGTCCTCATGAGCTTGATCAAACTCCAGCTGCAGCTTTCTTTTTTGACCTCCTCCGCCTCGTCCTGCCATTTCACCTCCTGACAAAGCCAACGGGGCACCTGATGCCATCCCTACACCACGAGGTTTCACCAGGTGTGGTTTAAAGCTGCGTCTGACTGCCGGGACACTTAGCACCTGTGCAGCTTTGTCCTTCAGCACCGAGCCACACATTTTACAAGTCTGAGTCCCATCCTCCCCCTCTTCTACCCCTGAGTCATAAAGCTGCCCCAGTGTACGTAGCCGCGCCAACGTCTGAGCAGGCAGGGGCTTGGCACCTGTGGGGTCCTTGTACAGGAAGATATAATGTGCTCCAAAGGAGAGAAGGTCGCCGTGTCGCAGAGTCGTTGTTCGCTCGCAGCGGGAAAAGTTCACCAGAACAGTGGCACTGAGCACAGGCTCAACAGCAACACAGAAACGCTGACTCTCTGCCAAATCATCTGCCTTATTGTTGGTATGGCGACGGGGTGCGGGGACTCGGCGCAAGCGGCAGTGGAGGGGAAGGATGTCAGGAGAGAAGAGGCAGATGTTTGGGCGAGCTGATGGGGTTTCCTGACCAACTGTGTGCTGCTCCCTGTTCAGGAGGTAAACCAGGCAGTCCTGGAAAACACATAGAAATGTTACCGTTTACGATAATTTAACCCAAAGAGGAATAAAAAAACATTCAACACTTTGTAACATTATAACCCCAAACCTGTTTTCTAAACATGCGCTAGTCAGGATTTTGGGAGCCGAGCACTGATCAAAAAATCAGTATCTGCCGATCACAACATCAAGTCCATAAAGTCTTCAAACTGCTGTCTCAGGTACATTGACATTGTTTAATTAGGTTTCAAAATTATAGGAGATGAGAAAGTATCATTTTCAAGTTTGAAGACGCTTCACTTCCCATCCGGGAAGCTTTTTCAATTCAAAATGTCAGGAATAGCGTTGAGTTCGAGGTTTTATACAGTAGCCCAACAAAGCCTTGTTTTTGTGTTGAAAACATGCAAATTGGAACAGATGAAGGGGTCCAACCCTTTGGAATTGGGGTCGTTTGGCTTCTTTTGTTAGACTGCAATATCCCATACCCATCTAAGTGTCTTAAATGTTCATTAAAGGGGATTGCTGGATTGGCTGAATAGACGAGGTCCTCCACTATCATGTACAGGAGTTGGGGCTGTGATGATAACGGGAAGGGATTAACTCAATAGCTGCATTATAAGTTTTTGAAAGCTGACACCTGAGTCCACCCCCCCTGTTTAAGGTTGGTTTTTCTTTCTTAACATAGATGGCTTCCTTCACAGCCCTTTCAAAACCAGCTATTTTCTTTATCCAGAATGTAAACATTCTGGTCTGCAAAAGAATGTCCTTTGTCCATAAGGTGTAGATGTACTGCAGAGTCTTGTCCAGAGGAGGCCGCTCTTCTGTGTTAGGCCATGCGTTTGTGGAGAGCTTGTTTGGTTTCTCCTATATAAAGATCAGAGCATTCCTCACTGCATTGAACTGCATACACCACTCGGCTCAAATTTGATTTTCTGTACTAGCATGCGTTTTTTTCCCTCCTATTTGCACCCACTACTTTGAGGAGCAAATGTGAGTAAAACACTTGCTTTGTACAGCTCTGTTAGAGGATTTTAGGTGGCTTTTAAAAAAGCCATTTTAATTTAGCCCCAGAAGGACTGTTTCATAGTCCTACCTTCAGCGTAGAAACAGCAGTTGCCTTCTCTCCCTGCTCCACCATGCTATCTACCTGTAGGCCCCTCTGATCCCCCCTCGTCATTCTTCCATCTCTAGCAGTTAGCTTCTAGTGATTAGCCTCGGCTAGCCATAGCCTCTTGCTGCTCATTCTCCCTGGCTTATCCAAAGCACTGCTCTCTGGCTCTAGGTCAGCAGTAGCCTCTTCCCTACTCTCATTGGTCTGTTTCCTCCACAGACGTTTTCAATCTCACGCCGTGCTCCTTGGATCCTCCAAATTTAGTCAAGCTAGCCTCGGTCAGGTGTAGTTTCACCCTGGCACTATTTCTTAGCCAAACTTCTGCTGTGCTCCTCTGCTTTCCTCTTGAGCTGCTTTATCTCCCCGCTCCAGTGCACAGTCTTCGCAGTGGACTCCTCCAATCTACTGCTGGGGTTCCTATGCTCCAGAAGGGCTGGCTGCCAGTTATGGTGCTCTCTCTCTCCCGCTATCCTCCCACTGATTCCCCATTGCTTCTGTCTAAGGTCAAAGCACTGTTTCCCCTTACCTCTGTTGTCCAGGTAATTTGTCCCCCTGTTTTGGACACTCTCACTAAAACAAACATGGACCAAGCGCAGGATAAAGATGCTAGACTGCTCAGAAATAAAGACTCAACAATGCAATGAACGGCACTTAAAATCCATGGTCTCCATAATGACTCGCCGGTCGTGTTTATTCAAGTCAAAATCGGTCGATTACAGAACACTACCAATTGACCAGCACATGTCTACTGTATTCTCTTCAATTTTGTTTATAACAGACTAACCGAAAGCAGATAAATATGAAGTGGAAGGAAAACAATAAAGTTCCAAACCATTAAAAAGCGTATTTTAGTCCTTTTTTTACTTTGATATTCCTCACTACACTCTAGAGTATCATATTCACTACATTTGTAAACAGAGTCGACCTGGCAAGTAACATCAGTTCAGTGTAAATTCAGCTGTTTTTGTGAAGAGCTCAGAAGTTAGTAAGAGAACATTAGTCAACAAACAGCATAATGAGGACCAAGAAACATTCAAGACGCACCAGGGGTTATCTTGAGGACAAGTTTTTAACTGGGTTTGGTCAATAAACAATCAAACAACACACTCGGAACGCTGCAGAGTCAATTATCCATAAGTTTCAAAAAGCCCTCAGATCTCTGGAGATGCTGCAGAAACTCACATTTCAGAGGGGCGACTCTGTTGCCATGAAAGGGATTTAAAAGAGACTCCACCAATCAAGTCTTTAAGAAAGAGGGGCAAAAAGACAGCTACTTTTGGTAGAATGCCCTGTTAGCAGTTTATCATGAGCCATGTAGGTAAAAACCAGTAACCATGTGAAAGAAGGTGGTCAAATCAGACTGAAATTTAACTTTTTGCTCTACATGCAAAAGACAACTGCGCATCACCCTGAACTCAACTTCCAAACTATGAAACATCATAGGAGCAGATACAGTTGATTAGAGTTTGTTGTAAGATGAATGGAGTTAAATACAACATCATCCTGTAAGGTGGAAGCTTAAAGGAAAACCTTCAAGATGCAGCTAAAATCTTTAGACGTAGCTGATGTAGTTATATTTATAATAGAATGGTTTTGATCAAACAATATTCATGTATAATTAAGAAGGGTCAATCAAACTCAAAAGCTATACAAAGACTGATGCTTACAGATGCTGCCCAGACTAAGCTTGAATAAGTTTGCAAAGAACAAGAAAAAATGTTCTCCAAAGAAAATCAAAGCTGGTAGATGCATACTCCACAAGACTGAAAGCTGAAATAGCAGCATATATGTATTTCTGCAATATGTTGACTTATAGAAAAGTATGTCTCATTCCTTTGACTTCAAACCATGGACTACTTTGTTTTGATCTATAGCAGAAAATCCCCATGAATTACACTGAAGTGTGTGGTTAAAATGTGACCAAATGGAGAAAAAAGTTCAGGGTGACTAAGGTCATTCTGAAGGAATAAACATATTTTTGAAACCCTTACCTGCTGATTGAATCCCTGTAGCAGAAGAAGGTGGGGGGACTGATACAGAGAGTGCCTCACACCTCCTCCTCCCTGACTCCCTTCTTCCTTCCTTCGGTTGCTGGAGGGCCCGTCACGTTCTCTGCCTCTAAATGGTCCAGGTAAGGTGGAATAATATCGCTTGGGCTCATCTCCCACTCCAAGCTGTACATGCCAAGAAACATGCTTGATTAAAAAGCACAGCCCCTGGAAAACAAACAATTAACCTTTCAAATTGGGTGTGGGGAGGACCCACCTGATTAAGGCTTGTTTCGCTGAGGCTGCGACACAGTGAGGAATTGCTGGAGCGGGGCAGGGTCAGCGTCCCCTTTGCCCTGTTCCTCTGGAGCTTACGAGCCTGGGCATTAATATCTATGAGGATGCAGAGAGGAATAACAAGTGTTACAGCAAGGAGGGAGATAGGAAGGACAAGAGAGGGAACAGGTAGAAAAACAAGTGAAAGGACACAAAGGGATGGAAAAAAGGGCAAAAAAAGAAGCTTACTTTTAATTGGCATATGTTTTGTTGACATATATGCTTGACACATGGATGAGCAGAGTTGATTTAAAATAATTTATCTGGGAATAGCAGTACATAACATTTATCTTTGAAGCAAGTAGAAAATATATGTCCCAGAATGGGTGAATAAATGGGAAACAATGAAGCAGTAAACAGGCTGAAACCAGTCAGGATTGTGAAGGTGAACAACTCCCTGTGAAACCAATACAACAAATCTAAGGCCATGCAATGTCTCTCACACACATTCTCACATACTCTACACCACTGAAGTATGGGGGGTGACAACGCAGGTAGAGGTAGGCTTTATGGAAATGATTGACAGCCACCCTACCTGAGGCCAGTCCCCACCTTTAGAGCTGGACTGTACCACCCGACCAGACCGCAGGGGGGAGCTCCTGTGTTTGCCCAGCCCAGACCGACCCATTAGAGCTGCCAAGAACTGAGGGGTTCTGGGCCCTACAGCAGGGTTGGAGGGGTTAGGAGGAAAGTGGGGGGCTGAGAAAACAACCCGCCACCCAAACACCAAAAACAGAATTCTCCTCCACACACACACAAACCTTTCACTCAGCACACATCACGAGACGTACATGCACTGTGAAGTTAGACATATACTGTAAGCAGTTAGTATAGAAAGATGCACAGTTTGAGGTGCAACTGGATTTTCCTATTTCAATGTGCCAGTACTAACGTAGATGCCAAATTTGTGAAAGTAAAACAAAAAGAAAGATATTAAAATGTAGTTATTGGTGCCAATTAATCTAAAAGTGTGACGAGTCCGAGGAACCTTTCCTGGTTCCTTTCTTTTACAAAATTGCAGTCTATATAATTAAGCTTCTTGTCAGAAATATTTTTGACAGCCCACTGCCTAAATCACTTGTCTCTGGAACTCAGCTTTGGTACATTTCCTTTTTTAGAGGTGTATTCTCAGCTGGTCCTGACCTTCTAAGGGTCTTTTTCGGATTTGCAATGTCTGTTAAGGGTTAAAAAGCCTTTAAATTGTTAGCTGATTGGTTGAAAACCTACATTTTACCTGGTGTGTGGTTAGGTTAGGATCTGGCTATGGTTATACAACTGCAACTCTGAATGCCCTAAAAATGAAGTTCAAGCTGAATTATGCAAATTTTTTTCTTACTGATTTTGCTCAAGTTTTTGATCATTTGAATCACATGATTAGGCCTCAGTGAGGGAGATGTTCCAAGCAAGTCTGCAGTATGAGAGGCAGACTGCCCAGAAGGCCCAGGGGATGACCCAGGACAAGCAGAAGGACTATGTCTCTCAGAGGGCCTGGGAGTGCCTCTATCCCCAGGGGAGCTGGAGGAGGAGTCTGGGGAGAGGAAAGTCTGGGACCTCAAGTGAGACTGCTGCCCTCATAACCCGGTCCTGGATAAAACGGTAGACGATGATGTCCAATTCCGATATCTCCAAACTGCATCTAGACTTATAGAACCTCAAGGCCAAAATCATAGGGTTTGGTAAAGAGGGTGCATGCCATAGAAAAACTCAAAGTGAATTAACAGTTAATGATACGCTAATTCTTTCCAACTCATTTAAGTGCAACCGCCGGTTACCCTGAAAGTTGTCAATCTTATACTTAAAGTAGACTAATACTAGGTCTTTTAATGAGCCTTAGAGTTATGGAAACAGTGTTTTTAAATACTTTTGCCACCTCCTTTGCATTTAAACATGCTAAAAGACTTATAAGAGGGGGAACTCTGCGCCCCTAAGACTCTGACATCTACTTAAACTCACTCTTGAAGTCGGAGTTGGGCACATGCAAATCTCTCCGCTTTAGCAGCCAGACAGCAACCTTTAAAGGCAGGAGTGGAGTGACCAGATTTGGATTAATTCCCAAATGGTTGGTCTGTCAAGCTAAACTCGCTGATGGGCAGATTACTTTTTTCTACCCCCCCTCCCCCCCAAAAGCATGCAGCATCATTGCTGTGTCAGTGCCTCCCAACACGGAGAGAAGATAGAAAGTAACAGGAGTGGGCTTAGTTAGCAGAGGTAAAACATATACTAGATATGGACGCGGTGGAGAATAAAAATCTCTTTGAATGGTTTAAGCTGCCATCCCCCCTTCAAATGAAAACAAATAAAAATTGAATTAATGAATTCCATATTTCACTTAATTTCTAATCTAAATTTGATATTTGAAAAAGTACCATACAGAAGGGTTTAAATTTCATGTCAACAAGCCCCTAGAAGTTCACCAAGGACCTGCAAGGTTATAAATGACTTCTATTAATGCGCAAACAGCATTTTCAGCAATGCAATCACAAGTAGATCGGAAATTAAAAGGATTCACAGACGATCTGCTCAGCAAACAACAGTACATGTGTGAGCATCATATTGGCACAAAATAACATTCTAAGAGCATAATCAAAGCATAATTCAAGTTGGCCGTGAAAATCCTACAGTACCTTCAAACTGTGATCTCATTTGCTAAAGGGTATGTGAGAATAGACAGAAATCACACAGAAACGTGCACGCTCACACATACACCAGAGAAGAAAAACAAAAGACAAACACTGTTAACGTAACAAGAAACACAGTCCAGGCCGGTGAGTTTTCTAAATACTAAGCAGAGAAAAGGTTAGTGGGAAATAAAAAACATCTTAAATGTGATAACTTAAGTTTTATCAGAAAAAGCAATCTTTGCTATTAGAATTCATTCATTTATTTTTTATTTTTCCGAATTAAAAAGAAAAGAGAAATCTAAGTCACATTTCAGTGTCTGAACAGTCTGAGAACAAAGAATGCTTTTATGTGATAAAACTGAAAAAAAGACACATTTCAATGAATTCAACAACATACTAACAACTACAGCATCCACTATAACAACTAAAACTTGTCCGCTGTATTTTCTATTAGAAAAAAAGGGAAAAGAAATTAAAGAAGGAAATACTGTGATTCACTAAACTATCAGAAAAGGGCAGAAAAAAAAATCTATGAATGATAAGAAAAAAAAAGATACAAGAAATCATTTTTACATACTTGTATGATTGACTATAACCAGCTACACCTAGCAGAGTTTGCAGCGATCACTTCTTAAAGTAAACCACCTGCCATTGCTCTGGATTCCAGGTCGTACTGCAACTTTCAGTGACGAACAGGTCAGCACAGGGCAGACTGATCTACTGCTTTGCAGTGAAATATGCAACAAGCTAGAATAAACTTGTATATCTGTCACATTTATATCAGAACCAATACTTACTCCTTAACAATTTAATGGTTTGAACTACATGAGCCATCGTTCACTGTTAAAACCCCATGCCTAGCAGTGAGACTGTAACCACCATTGTTCCTTGCCTGGACCCTTATTAACAGATACTGACCACGGCAGACTGGAAATATCCTGCACCAGCTGCACCTTTGGAGATGCTCTGTACTTGGTGTCTGGCCATTATAATTGCCAGACTCCTAATGCCTAACTATTTTCAGTGCTTCTACCACACATCAAAGTTAGGGGAAAATGTTTACTTGCCTCATAACACACAGGTGCTACAGTGAGGAATAAGTAAAAAAGTATTTGAATACCCTGCTATTTTGCAAGTTCTCCTACATAGAAATCATGGATTGTCATCATAGGTGCATGTCCTTTGTGAGAGACATAATGTAAAAAAAAAAAAAAAAACACAAATCATCCACAAATCACAAAATATGCATTGACAGCCCAGAAACTTGACTGATCAAGAGAATATCTGTGTGGATGGGTGGGCCATTTGACCTCTCTAATTGCAAACAAAGGCTACTTTACCACATATCAACAGTGATTATCTCAGGTGTTCAAATACTTGCTTGCAGCTGTATCATTGAATTATTTTTTTTTTTTTACATTAAGTCTCTCACAAAGGACATGCACCTACAGTGACCATTTCAGACCCCTCCATGATTTCAAAGTGGGAGAACTTGGAAAAAAGCAGGGTGTTCAAATATTTATTTTACTCACTGTATATGGAAGTAGATCAGGTTAATGTTCCTCATCTGTCAGCTTATTAATGCTATCTCTGATCAATGTATCTGGCTAGTTGGCTTAACTTCTACAATATTTATGTGGTAATAGATGTTAATTTTAGCTGCCAAGATGCTAAAGCTACTAGAGCAATAACGGTGTATTGATGGAAAAGAAATACTGGAGGAAGAAAAAGAAACATGGTTTATCGAAAAAACAAAAACTATTTCAATAATCCGAGTCTTCCTGGTGGTAAGCGGTTTTAGTTTTTGTCTCCATGAGTCTGATTCCTGTTCCTCAAAAAAAGGGTTCTTTTATTTGACCCAGCAAAGAGTTGGTGCTGACATAGTATCAGTGCTACAGCTGAAACAGGGAGGAAATGTGCCAAGAAAGCACCAGTACTGGGACTAGCTTGGTAGATCCAGAATCTATGAATGAACAAAAAACTTTCTGTGCTCATAGAATAAATGAAACACTTGTAAAGTAGAACATAATAAAAAAAAGAAACTGCCATCAAACATCATAAAATTAGTGGAGTTGTAATGAGAATTGTAAACATGAATATATTTTACTCCAGTTCTGACATTAAACAGAGCTGTAGGAAATGTTTATATCTTTAGAGAGAGAATCTGCAAAGTAAGGTTGGACACTTTAAAATAATGCCTTTATTGCTTATGTGGTGTTCAGAGGAATGAGTGTGCTGTGATACACAACACTGAAGGCAGCATTCAGGTCGAAAAGCACCACAGCAGCCAAGTTCCTCGAGTCAGCAGTTAAAAGAAGGTCATTAAAAAAAAAAAAAAACTTAAAATAAAGCTGAGTCACAACAATAAAAATTGTTTAGAATCAAACTATCCTTTCACAGATGCCATTTTCAAATAAAATGCAAAAAAAAAAAAAAAAAAAAAAAAAGAGAAAAACAAAGTGTGTTATTATAGATATTATGATGAAAGGTGACTTTTACAATTAAATTGAGGGTTGTTTCTGAAGATAAAAAGTCTTCATGGAGAACTGCTCCATCATTCAGAAGTAGAAAAAAAACTTAAGGTTGAAAAGTTAATCTAAGTGGCGAAAGGTCAAACTCCAGGTTCATTGTTCCATTTTTAAAGAGAGACTCTACAGATACAACTTACAACTTAGAAATGAAAGATAATCTTTCTTCTCTAAGATCATTAGCAAAAACATTAACTCTGCTTTGCTTTACATGTGGATCGGGAAGTCTGGACATCCTCGTGACCCGGCTGCAGATAAATGGAAGGAAATGGATGGATGGATGCTTTACTTGCCCAGGTTCACAAGTTAACAATATCTGTAGCATCTAAACTTCACTTTAGCAAGGCCTGCGGCAATTCGCTTTATTATTTAGCGAATTATTGAATATTCGCTTATTATTAAAAAACAACCAGAAAACAGATTAAGAGTCTGATTAGAGTGTGTACACCCGTGTCAAGTCCAGAACAAAAGTTATCTCCAATCCTCGCATCAACTAAGCACTTCCGTCTGCTGTTTGGATGTTTTATCCACAGCTTTCTTTAAGAAAGCTCTACATGTAATAACATATAATCTAACTGAAATAATAAACGCATCTTTTATCAGGTGTTTTCCCCTAGGCCCTTAAAACAGCAATTATCAACCTGCTGTTGAAAAAGAGCAACTTGGACAAGCTGCTACTGCAGAACTATAAGCCCAACTCAAACTTCCACTTCATCAGTAGGATCATAGAAAGAGCTGAACTTCAATAGTTAACTTAAAGCTACAGTGTGTAATAATTACAGGGATATACAGTCAGAAATGTAATATATTATACATAACTATGTTATTTATCTTCATCTACGAGCTCAGCCTCTTAACCTTAATATTTGCGTTGCCTTAGAATTTGTTATTTATAATTACATAGGAGCGGGTCTCGCAGCCATGGAGGCAGACATCTTTGCGCTATGGCAGCGCAGAGCCAACAAACTAGCGATTGCGAGATCGCCCATTACGCTCGAAAGTAACTACGGCAAGTTGAGAGAGAAGAACTGAGACTGTACTGAACAATAGATGGCAGTATTAAAATGATCTATGTAAACAAACCTCATCACTTGAGAAGATAGGTGATGCGGACGTCGTGGAAGACATTTTGTCCCGTAACGCTCGCCGTACTGTTGGGGGGGAGATGTTCATGTTGCTGCGGTCTGCAGTCTGAACGTTAGATGTCGCTGAAAATTACACACTGTAGCTTTAATAATCGGCAGCTTTGTTGTCTTTTAGTCAGGCTTCTGTGCCTTTATCAAAGAGATTAATGACATCTCTATAAATGGAAATGCAAAATGTGGAAGAGTGGTGCTGCTTTCAGATTATACAGTCTTAAAAAGTACAGGGTATTTGCAGCCCTATACATCATTTATTAATTTTTGTTTGTTTTTTTTGGTCACAATGGAATATATTTATATAAGACAAAGAGAAAAATTAAATCTCCTCTTTAAAGGTCATGAACTGGTGACCTAACAATGTCATTGGGCATTCAATCAGTGGTGGCTGACCAATAGAGGTCGCTAGGGTGCTGCCCCACCCACCCAATGACCTTGATTAAGACATAAAAAAAGGAAATAATAATCAAATTATAAAATAAAATTTTTTTTAGTAAATTTTTGGTGACATATTTCCACCCTAGGGTGCAAAAATCTTTGGCTTGTTAAAAGTTGTACATGCGCAGTAGCTCCTCTGCGATACAAATGTATACAGTAGGAGAGCTTGGGGTGCAGAAAAGCTGTGCCCTCAGCTGACAGCACAGGTGTCAAGTAACGAAGTACAAATACTTCGTTACTGTACTTAAGTACACTTTTTAGGTATCTATACTTTACTCCATTACTTATTTTTCCTCCTACTTTTGACTTCTATTCATTACATTTTCACACAAGTATCTTTACTTTCTATTCCTTACCTTTTTAAAACAAACGTTACTTGTTACTCTTGGCTTCGGTTTAAAGCAGAGGTCACGGATTAGCGGATTTTGTCTGAGGTAAAGCTGATGTATTTGTTCTAGTCTCTTGTTATTCACACACAACAATAAACAGTGTTTAGCCGACGTGGGTTTTAAAACTGCAAAGCTTTGTCTTCAACTGAAAATCAAACGCGCATCTACACAGACCAGTGTGATGCATTCGCGACCGTCAGACAGCTATGGTGCATTCAGGAGCATGGGACATTTCAGACTTACAAGGAAAGAGACAAAAACGGAAGAGAACTCATAAAATAATGTATTTATTTAGAAACAGTGTGGGCTTTCTTATAATACTGAATGCCCTATAATTGTGTTTGTTATTTTTTGATTATGCACATCTGCTAACTTTTTATGCTAAAAAATCTATAATATTACAGCAGCAAATTATCAAAGTTTTTCAAAAGCCTGTTTAAAAGCTCCAAATGAGGCTTCGGATCATACAGCGACAATTGCCCTGTCGTTGTTTTACAGGGCAGAACAAGTGTAAACTCCTCTCAGATAGAACAGGATGCAATATTTGGCAATTTCTATTTTTATTTTTTCATCTTTTTTTTTTTTTTTAGTTCAATGTAACATGAATGCATAAATATGTCATTTTATTTCAGTGTTAAATTCTGTTTAAAGTAACAGATCATTAAAAATGTCTCCTGACATTTACTGGTTGATTTTCTTTATTCGGACCCCACTGATTTTTTATTAGTTACCCGTGGTTTAATGTTTCTAAATATATATTTCACGTCATGTGCTCCATCCAATGCAGATCATTGGTGCCATCCACATCTAGTGAAAACTAGTGTAATTGGATGAGTCATAGAACGCAAACACTCAGTGGTTAGCTAAAGGAAATCATCACAAGCAAGCAGGTGTTCTTCAAACTGTAAACATG
Organism: Cyprinodon variegatus; assembly: GCF_000732505.1. Taxonomy (NCBI): domain Eukaryota; kingdom Metazoa; phylum Chordata; class Actinopteri; order Cyprinodontiformes; family Cyprinodontidae; genus Cyprinodon; species Cyprinodon variegatus. The sequence goes on along the minus strand of NW_015150916.1, from coordinate 530,513 downwards.
AATTGTCTATGCCATGCTACAATGTGGGATTCAGAAAAACATGTCTAAATGTCTGAAAGGTCGGACACAGGCGAGAGCGTATCCGGAGATGGAGACGGTGACCAACAAGACCTCCCTCATCCTTGGCCCTATCTCAAAGAATTTTTTGAAATAGTGGAAAAATTGTGCTTTCAATTCATATAATGTTATCTGGCCTTTTTCTTAAAGGTTACTTTATACTTTTAAACTTTAAGTAGTTTTTGGAGCACATACTTTTTCACTTTTACTTGAGTAATAAGGTCAAGTTGATACTTCTACTTTTACCAGAGTGTTTTTAAGCTGCAGTATCTATACTTCTACTTAAGTAACAAATGTGTGTACTTTTGACACCACTGGCTGACAGGAACAGTCGTCACAGTTGTAGTGCAGCTGATTGACAGCTCCAGTCATGGAACTGAAGTCCCTTAAAGCAAACATAAAAAGAGAAGCTGGAGGTGAAATTGTTTGGACCTGATCAGCCGAACCTCAAAATTAATCAGCAGTCCAAAGACAGATGGAGACTGTTCACTCTGTCCTTTTCCAGGACTTGATTTAGCTACAAGGCTTGGCTAACTGTATGTAGTGAGGCTAACGCTTTAATCTGCTTTCCCTGCCTCCTTTTCAAACGTCATGATCTTATCCAGCATGGATAAAGACAAGTAGGACTGATTTAAAGCACTTTGTAGAAAAGGCAAAGAAGAATGTACAATCTGGGATTCACATGGAAAACAATGTAATACAGAGTACTTTTTCTAGTTGTTTTTTAATTTGCATTGTTGCTCTTAAATAAACACATTCTCAGAAAATAGTTTTTATATATTAGAAAAAAATATAACTAATAGCTTCTCCATATTTGAACTGGTACATAACTTTTTTTTAGGTTTTTGACACCATATTGGACAATGCAAAACAAGCATCTGATCAGTGCTATATATACTGCTGCAGGCAGACAGATCCCAGGAGTACAGTAGACAGTTCCCTGAAGCTGCACAAAAAACCACCATGGAGGCTTACACTGCTCAACAAGAACAAGCTGAAAACATAGCTGGCTCTCTTCTACAGCAAGGATGAGCTCAAGAGCTGTAGTGGTGCTGTGGCTCTGTACCAGCTCTTCATGAGGAGCAATCTTCAGGACACCTTCTCAGAGACTGTGGCTCTGCTTAAGATCCTCATCACAATTCCCATGACCACAGCTGAATGTGAGAGGTGCTTCTCAACACTGAAGACTATTAAGACCTTTGTCAGGAAAACGATGTCACAGCATTGTCTCAATGCCCTGGCCATGCTCTTCATGGACAAGAACCTAATTAAAACCATCCCTTACTTCAACCAAAGAGTCATTGAGAAATGTGCTTCTCTTAAGGACAGAAGGGCAAATTGTATGTACAAAAAACTTTGTATAATTTCCCCTTTACATGAAATTATCCTTTGGTTTTATAGTGCTTTTATAATATTCTTTGTTGTTGACATACATATAAATATACTAGTGCGATAACTTAGTATACGTCTGATTCTTTGTTGGTATATATCTATTTTACTATTTTAAATTTATAGGCCCCCCTGGAGAAAACTCCACCAGCCACCACTGGATTTAATGGTAAGAGTTTTATTGGGTCATCCAGCTCTTAAAGCAGCAAAGCAAACTCAGATCATGGAGCTACCACAATCAAGATTTGTATGGTGTTTGTTTGTTTGTTTTTTAATCTTGGATAAATTGTTCAAATTTTTTTGAAAGATTTTCAGTAGGCAAGCCCAGTTCCATCTTCTGTTAATGAATGATGGCTGGAGTCCCTAAGGATTAGAATTTGTTGAAAATACTTTTTTGTTCCCAGTCCTGCAGTCCAAAACACATGTTTGAATATATTACCAAGTATATAAGAGTTGGAAAAACATAAAACATAATAAAAATAAATAAATGGTTACGTTTTTGCATGTAGGGCTTGTGAAACTATATTCTAAGCCAAGTTAATGGTTTTATTTATTTACAAATTCAAATTCTCACCCTTTACAATGTTCCTATTGAAAATGGGATCCAACAGCTACCCCACTTTTAAGTAATACAAAAAACATTTCCAGGTAATTATAAGAATAAAAAGTTTTATATTAAGGGTTTATGTTTATCGGTGAGCAGAGTAAGTTTATAGACGAAAGGGTAAAAAATATTTTGGAAGTGAACTATCTATTAGATGCTAAGTTGCTCATTTATATACACAATGGGGCTCAACATCATTTAAATATTTATTTTTTTATTTTATATTTAAAAACAATAACACAGTCCAAATATATAACAAGTTTTTGAACAAAATCTTTACTTCTTTAATCTTGTTTAAAAATGGCTGAATTTGTCTGATATGTAAATAATTTTTGACTTAGCAATGTATAATATAAAACAAATGACAATTTAGGAGTTTTTAGATTTGAAAGTTGTTCTGTTTTCTCTGATCTCAAATTCTCCACAGCCTGAAACGTGAACTTTACAAGACAACAAACAAAAGGAGAAAATAGTTAATCTGATTGCAGACTGACTCTCTGGCAGGCTCAGGAGTTGACATAGCAACCGATGCACCCTGGCATGCTTCATAAGAAACGTCGGTGTTACTGGAAAGCGTAACGTGTGACTGAGGCTAAAAATACTCAGCCCTCCATCACAGAAATGTGCTCCTTTAATTTCTTCCAAAGGAGGAGGCAGAGAGATGGTGAGCATCAGCATGTTTGGATACAAGTACTAAACTTAAAAAAAAATAAATAAATCGATATAAGAAATAATACATTAAAAAATAAATAAAACAGCAAAACAATTAGAAATACAGGTCAAGTCACAGGTACTAAAGAAAGAGAAATCTGTAATCATATCATGCCTCCTGACATTGCTGTAATGCAGGTAAAAAATATGGCTTGTTTTGATTTAGTATTTAAATATAAGAATGTAAATTCTACTAAATGAGAGTAAAAAGCATTAATAAGACAAGTAATAAAGCAAGACTGTTATTAAACTCTAAAGTTCCCTGGTTACTCTCTAAAGACAGGTGGCAGATGTTCAGAGGTCTACCTTGGTGAGTAAATTTCCATCTGAGTGTGGTTCTGATCTGCTCATGAGAAAACTGAATTAAAGATTCTCACAGCACCTTTCTACAAAATACCGGTAGCTAGTAGCCTCACAGGAACAAAATCCTCTCTACAAGATAATAGCTGTGACGAAAGACTTCATTCTGCATCACAGAACACATTCAACCTCACCACACAGCGACTGCAGAGGAGCTAATGAACTGTGCTTTTCTGCTGAGTTTGACATGTTGAAGAGGAAGCTCTGTGTGTGTGTCTGTGTGTGGATGTGCCTTTCTCTCTGTTTGTTTACTCACCAGCAGTGATGGTATCTTTCTCCTTAGCGTTGAGTTCTTCCACCTCAGCTCTCCTGCGCAGTTCAAACCTGCGAGCGTGTCCTTCTCGGGGCTTCCACAGCTCTTGGAGCAACAGCGGCTTTTCGTTGTCCCCAAGAGCTCGCAGGCACTCGGTCCGCCACCCGCCTCCCCCCTCCAAACGTCCGATCACATCACACAGCACGTAGGAGCGGGCTGCATCCTTGTTGAGCGAGTAACGCTCCAGCGCCTCTTTCACAAGTTCCTGAGCGCTGGAGCGCGGAGTGGCCAGGACGCTCTTGTAGTTGGCACCAGCGCAGATTTCATCTCCAAAGATCTTCAGCACCCCGGGGGCTGAGCTCTGGGTGGAGAGTTCGGCTGGGTCATCCACGGGGCGCTCTGGGGGCTCGGTTGTGGAGCGCCGGTCCCCTCGGGTGTTTGTTCCAGCCTCTGCTGGGACGCGGTCTCTGTAGCTCAGAGTACGGTACAGGACCTGTAGGAGCAGGGCGTTTAGTACATTATGCTGCATCTTTAATATTTGATGTATTACATCACTTTATTTGTAGCTGACCTTTCACTTAATTTAGTCCAATAACTCTTTAGCTTTACACTACATTGTTAGATGGTTAATTGAAGGCGTCTTGGTAGATGGTAGGAATTTGTTCTCTGTACTCTTTCTGACTTTTCTTTTCCTTTATTACAAAGAAGACGATTTTTACAATTATCCTGAACACTTGATATATAGTATAGATAATTAACAGATGAATTAGGGATAACTCTGCCTGTTCATTTTATTTAGCTTTATTTCCAAATGATATGCCTTTGTCCAGGCCACCCCTACCATTTCGTTGTAAATACCATATATACTAACTGACCATTACAAAAAAATACAACAAAAAAACTGCTGTAAAAACAAAACTTTTTGTTTTATTTGGAAACCAATCCAACTCTTCTACTCAGCCCAGCTATTCTTGCAGGGTTGGGAGGGGACTAGAGCCTATACTTTCAGGGTTCTTAGGTTGCCAGCCCTAGACTGAAACTTAAAATGATTGCAATTAATCATTTTATAGATATCAATCTGATTAGATAACTAAATCAGGTTTTGGGCTCACAGCTGAGCAAAGTGCAATTTGGGAACCGCAATTCTTTTAGCAGATGGAGGCCTATCCTCTGTTCGGATAATTATCATTGATTATGTGTGAGTTTATAACACTGTAATATTACCTGCCTGTTGCATGTCAGAACCAATGTTTTCCCTGGTAGTTTATCTATTTATTACAGTTTCTCTGTCCGGATATACAGTTATTATCTGCATTCTGTACGTGGCAAAGATTTGGGAATGGAATGAGAGCGGTGTCCTTCAGCTAAGAACAAAATTAAATATTATGATATGGCTGGAGCCATGGATGTCTAATCATCTGCTAAAGTGTATCATGTGATGTGATAATGTGGCAGACTGGAGTTGTATAAAATGCTTTTTTAACGGTTTGTCGAGGCCACTTCCCGAGAAGTGAGCCCGGTTGGTAGGGAGCTGCCTTCTGTAACCCTAAGCAACTTTTTTGATCTGAGAAGATTACAATTTCTATCTAAATCTGTTGTCATGTCTCATGATTATCTAATATATATATATTATGAAGTGTTATTTAAAGAGTTTCTTCCGAGTGATCTTTTTTCAGGAAAACGAACCGGAGTGAGAACGCTTCAAGGTGTAGACACAGAGCTTTCCTTTAACTCCACCTACTGTAGGGTTAGCAGACAGGTTGCAGGCCTCCAGATTTAACAAAGATTCAGACACTATAACTTTGTCAAATTCAATTACTTTGTAATGCCAAGTAATTCAAAAAAGCAAAAGAAAATAGTTTTATAAATCAAATTTGCTGTTACTCTGTTGGGGAGGCATGGAACAAAGATAAACTAATTAAACTTACTGATATTTGACCTCAGTAGTGTTTTCTAACTAGAAATTACACCATATAGGTGAAGAGATGTTAATATACCTGTGTGAAGGTCCTGCTCTGCCGCTTTAGGCGACTCTTGGATGGCAGGGACATGCTGGCCCCGGAGGATGAACCGTAGAACATGATGATGTTGTTGGCTTTGCAAACTACAAATCTGACAGAAGACCATGATTAAATAAGAGATTATGGATACCTGGGGATTTATAACACACTGTTTTTAATTATGTATAAAATAACAGCTCTTCTATGTAAAATATATCCGTCCTGATGATGGAGTGATAAATAACAAAAGCTTTTGTAAGATGAGAAGTGTACCTTGACGTTGCGTTTTATCTCTTCTGCATGCAGGACCAGCACCAGGAAAAAGGTCACAGTTCTGGCTCAGGCAATTTGCATTTCATTTCACTGCCACATTTCTCTCTGGAAAAGTTGATAAAGCACCAGTCACCATTAAATCAAAGTATCCCTGCAGCAATTTTCAAAGGTTTCTTTCAAATTAAAGGTCACATGGTGTCGATTTGTTTTCAAGTTTTTAAGCAACACTGCAGAACTTTTGACACAACTATCATCTTAATTTGAGATATATTCAAGGATTTTTCAGGTTAATATAACAATACCCTCTTAAAAATAAAGATGTGGTTTTCCAGTAGACACAAAACTATTACATCTACAAAAAAAGACCATATATTTCTTTATGGTTTCAGTCAGAAAGGGGGAAATGCATGATCTTTACAACTGATGAATTGCCAGCATCGTCAGGATATGATTAAGCAAAAAAAGCATCTTTGGCAAAAAAAAAAAAAAAAAAGACTTGGGCCATTATTTTAAGACTGTAACGATGCAGCACTAAACGCATACCAATGCTCTGTGTGGGCTACATTTATTAAAAACTTGCCTATGGAACTCAAAGTGGTTGGATTCTTTTCTGAATGAGTCATGTGCCCCAGAACACCACATTTCTAACGCACTGCCTTAAAGCGGTGTTACCCCTACAGTTCTAGGGCTGCAACTAGTGATTATTTTAAAAATTGACTTATCTGTCAATAATTTTTTAATTAATCAATTAATAATCTTATAGCCAAAGATTCTTTAAAGAAGATTTTTTTACAAAATGAAACCAGGTGAAACTAAAACTTTTCCACTTGTAGAGTTCTGGATAGAGAATATTGACAGATTAAAAAGTTTTTTTTTTATTTTAAATACGAAATGTTTATATATGTTTTACTAATTTGATATAATTACTGATCCAAGTTGGATGCTCTGTCAGCTAAAGGCATGTTTTAGAGTCTTTATACTCCAGTTAATGATCAAACAATTACTAAATTAGTGGACGATTATCTCCATAATTGTTTAATCACAATAAACCCCATTCATTGTTTCAGCCTTATGCAACTTCCCTTAAAGAGAAGAGCTAACTGAGCTCACTAAAGTTGTTGCTGTTAGAAAAAAAAAACAGATATGAAACTTACCTGATCAGACAGATTTTAGGTTCTCTGATGTAGGATTTAATCTGGAGGGATGAATGTGACCTTGTTTTTACTAATAACTCAACTACCTCTCAACCTGCAGGCCCAACCATACATTTCAAAACATTCAGGGAGACTGTACTGCAGTGCTGCCAGTTACTTTCAGGTGTGCTAAACCTTGTAGTAACAGATCTAGGGACCCCAGAAGCAAAGCTTTACAGTTTTGCTTTAAGAGGAAAATCCTAATCAAGCCAAGCTAACTTCACAGTTGACTAAAATCTGTTAATTGATAATACAGCACTCATTGGTAGTAACGTTACTGAACAAAAAGATATACAACACAAATACCATATTTCATTTATATATCTGCATTTATATTTGTGTTTTGGGGGGAAGGTTTTTGACCCAATAGAAAGACATGTGTAGCATAGCTTACTTTAAGGTGATTTTAAGAGCCAGATACCATTGTTGTGAGAGAAGTGAATGTGCAAACAGTTTGACTGGTGTGACAGATGGCTGTCATTGAGATGTTTTGACATCTTTATTACTAAAGAGCAGGGGTCTTCAAACCTGGTCATCAGGACCCACTGACCTGCATGTTTTACTGGTTTCCTGCTTCCACACACAAACTGAATAAATGTGATTAAGAGCCCTCCTTTGATGGCGACTTAGAAGGAAATGCTGTCATTTGATTTTAGAAAAACAGACTAAATGTCTGTAAAGAAATGAGACTTTCAGCTTCTTCCACTCTCTAACATATGTATCAGAACTATGGCATGGATTTATAATAATTATTAGTAGCATAGCTTTAAGGGGAAGAAGTGCCAAAGCACATCAAGTCCATTACTACAATGCTGGTCAGAACTGGAGCAGAAATTACATCTACCTAAATCCTGTCAGAAGTTTAGTTTTTTCTTCTCATTGACTAATTCCAGTCAGACTAGGCTAGCAGCAAAGTGCTTTTAAAGGCCTATGCAGAGAGTCAGTATGTCTTGTCTACAACATAACGGTCCTCCATTCATATATTTTATTATTTATCATTCCACACAATTTCAGCATTTTGTTCCAATCATTTTATTAATCTTCATTCACCGACTTTTAAATTAAAAAACAGCACAGCATGACCCCCAGTTCACTTAATTAAATTAACGCCACACGACAACTTGTGAAACACGCTTGTGACAGCATTATGCTGTGTAGCTGTTCTTCACTAGAGACAATGAAGCTGGTCACACCTACAGTGACAACTCTTTCACTGAAGATCAGATATGTTTTTTGTGCTACAGTCCTTCTTTCTCCATCACATAGTCGAGGAGGCATCCTGGGACAGAGTTGGCATTCCTGATGAGCTTATCTAACTGCTTCCACTAAGATGAAGATAAGCTGATGCTCTAACAAACTAGGCTACTACAACAAGATGGCTGATCTCACCATACATCATCATGAGGAGAACCCCTACCCTTCATATGATCAAAGTCTGCTAAGCAGGTAGACTCTGTACAGTTCATTGTTCAGGTGAGCATCCAGATCCATCAACATCCAGACAACATCAGAACATCAAAAAACAAAAGTTAGAACAGTAAATTTACAGTCATATGTTTATATTACAGTTTTTGTATATTTATTTATTATTATTTATTTTTTTTACTATTTTTCAAGGCTGCACTTTTAAAAAAGATTAAATTGTCCAGAGAGCTGTTCCAAATAAAATTTATTTTTGTTTTACACTTGTGTAAACAAAATGACAATTCAAATCTGTCTAAGTCTATGTCTAAGTCTAAGATACTTATATCAGTTAACTATTTTAATGTCAGTTCCCTGGATATTCATGGTGGGTCTGTACCTGCAGGATTCCACATGAAGCTCATTCATTTTTACAGCCATCAGGAAATGGTTAGGTTATTATATTGATGCTAGTTTTTGCACAGTTTCTGCCTTAGTCACTTAAATAACTGTGATCACTTTAGCACCTTTCTGGTGTTGATTCTATTTTTCAAAAATCTATTACTGTAAAAATATCCATCGCTGTTTATGGAATATTTGTTTTCCAGGTGCACAGTATCTAAATTGTAAAAAAACTGTACAGTACAGTATTTTATTTGTTGTTGTTGTTTTTTTTACTCTGTCACTTCTTCTGTTAATTTTATACACTTTTTAACGTTGATATTTGTGTGACCACATTTGCTATAATCTTTTGCTGCTGTAACACCACAATTTCAACATTGAAGGACAATAAAGGGATTTTCTATTCTATTCTATTCTATTCTTTTCTATTCTATTCTATTCTATTCTATTCTATTCTATTCTATTCTATTCTGCTGTAACCAGTCTACAAGTCCTGCATTCACCACCTTCCTCTGCTCTTTAGTTTTTGTTGCACTTGATTTTTCTGAGCAAACACATTTAAAGGTATAGTGGATGTTCTTTTTCCGGTTGGATCATCAAAATAAGTGGTCCTCCAAATTGTCAATCATTCTGGTGATATGTTTATGTAAGGTTGCCCTGCGATAGACTGGCAACCTGTGTACCCCACGTCTTGCTCATTGACAGCTGGAGATAGGCACCAGCACAACTTGCGACCCCAGTTATGATAAGCGTGTCGGAAAATGTACGGATGGATGTTTTCATAAGGCCGTCCTAGGCGCTCGTCCCCATTTTCACTTACCGGCGGTGAGTTTGACATAGTGGAAAAATTCTAAATCTATTTGAAAGCAAGCTTGTATGAGCAATGCAAGCAGCAACTTTTAAACAGAGTGTGCATGAGGAGATTTGAGCTGGTGCATGCTCTCAGGCGTTAAATAGCATTCCCTCTCGGTTGCGGGCACATGGTTGCGAGTGTGCAATTTGGAGAGGTCAGGTCTTAAAAAATGCGAAAATCCTCCATTATACCTTTAATATCAGACAAAGAAAATTCGAGTTAACACAAGATTATACTTTAAATTAGTGTTGCACCGATACCAATACCAGTATCGGGCAGGGCCCCGATCCGGCACTAAAATGGTGGTATCGGCAATACCATTTTGAGAGCCAAAAGTTTTTTCAACTATTGTCACCCATTCCAGGTAGACAATAAAAAGTTCTACTGGATTCACTTTGTTTTAGTCTATTTCCTGCTTCACAAAGCAGCTTGACAAAGCCATGATGGCAATTATTTTACATCCAAGTAGTATGCAGCTCTTCATACATAAACACATCAATTTCAAACAGATGGTATCAGTATCGGCCAATACTGCAAAGCCAGGTATCAGGGCCAAAAATGGCATCAGCGCAACACTACCATAAATAATTCTTTATTTTTTGAAAATTAACTAACTTACACTACAAGTACCGGTATTAGAAAGTAATCACCCCCTTGCTAGAACATAATTAACTTCAAGTATCCATGTTTTAAAAATCTGAGTTCCATGTCAGCCACACCTAACTACACTAAGAAGGCTAAATACAATGGAAAGAAATTTAGAAGCAGAGGGGAAAAACAAGGGGAAAAAAGGTTGCAAAGCTTTTTATAAGGCTTCATACCAAAGCGAGAGCCATCAAAGACTTCAAAAAAGAAAATTAATGTTAGAACTGTATATACAGTATACACTCATAAGTTTATATTACTATTTTTTATGTATTTATTACTGTTTTCAAGGCTGCACATTATAAAATGAAATTGTCTAGAGCGGTTTTAAACGAAATTTATTTTTGTTTACACTCGTGTTTACAAAATAAATCTGTCCAAGTCTAAGTCTATCATCTACAAATCCTATTGTAAATCTTTGGCATCACCTAAAACAAACAGTTTAAACCGGAACATAATACGATTCACTACAGAAGAGTCTCTGCAGCCAAGTTCAAGAATTACTGCCTGCTATAACAATCCCACAATAGGTTGTCGATCTAGTTACAAATTGAATATTAATAATAGGCTTAGGGGAAAATTACTTTTCCTTCAATAATTAAAGTCCTGATTTGAAAACTGTTATTTGAATTTACATTGTTTCCCTAAAACAGTGTAGCATGCACTTCCTGCATGTTTTAGAGGCTGAGCCTGAATCAAATCAGTGATTCATTCAGTAGAACCTGATAGGATGAGGAAGTATATCAGGACAACTCTTCCCAGAACTTTAAATCCAAGTGAGAACCTGCAGCAAGCCTAGAAACTGATCTACATAGATGCACTTTATTTAATCTGAGTAAGCTATTTTGCAAAGGAGGAAGGATAAAAGCATGGGTAAAAGCCCCAGCCTCTAGATGCACAGAAGCCCAAAAAAGAGGGGCTTTACTGCAGCAAAATATAGCTCTACAAAGCACTACAACATGATTTTCTAAATACTGATGCAGACCTCACTTTTTCTTCATGACCTTCCCACATGTCCCTTTATCACTAACATGTAGCTCTCCTTGCAAACACTTAAACTGCATAAGAATATTCTTTAAAAGGGGAAAAATTTGTAGGTCAGCCTTGTTGTACTCTGCAAGAACTGCTCGGATAACGTGACTATTTTAAATGCCTGCTAATCCACAGTAATCTGGCCACTTGGCTACAGTTAAATCAATCCCAGGAAACCCCTACTGCGTCTACACATTTATAGAATATATATACGGTATACAATAACAACATGGCAGTTTATAAGCAATATATTTGTGAAAACATTTAGTAAAACAATGTGACAATGATTATTGACCTGCTACCTGCCCTTATGTTCCCCACCAGAAGGTCAGGGAGATAAAACCTTGGAGCTGAGTTTGGGTCTGCTCCAGTTATCCAGTGTCTGTCCGTCTGTTTACGACTTCAGACTCGCTGGTCGTCAATAGCAACCGCCTTAGCAACAAAAGAACATCCTCAGAACGGAATCCGCTGATGAGTCGCCAGGCGCGGCCTCTGACCGTCAGCAGGTGCGCTTAATGACTCTATATATTGACACCTGATCATTTACAGTTATTGGGAAAATAGTTCTCAGTTACACCCGGAAGGTAGAAACGTATTTGTATTAAAAACCTCTCTGAGGTGTGAGTTGCTTTTTAAATTGAATTAGGTTAGCTGGTGGAAAAGTTGAGTGCCTCAGCAGCGAAGTCCCCTGGGAGTCTGTTGCCTGAAAGTACTCACGTTGTCTGCAATGCGTGGCTCCACGGTGCTGCCGGGGAATCCTTGGCTTCTCTTTCATTCCCTCGGTAGAAAATCCCCAGCAAAAAATGGAGGGGGGATACACAGACACTGCTGCCCAGTTTCCAGCGACGCCTCTCCGCTTCGGGTTCCCATTTACATCCCTCTCCGAGAAAGCTCCGCTAATTTAAACAGCAGCCAGCCCCGATGGGTCCCGGTTCGCTTGCGCACATCTCCACGGAGTGTCCGGCAATGCCCACACTCCTATGGTAACCGCATTCCCACATCCACAACGGCTCGCTGCCGAACCTAGGCGAAAATAGCCGAGCTCTGCACGAGCCGTCATCTAGATACACCTGCTGCGGTTTGAAAGGAGGGGAAAGTGCGCCCCCTGGCGGTCATTTCTGGAGCCATTACAACCCCACCCCCGGCGTTAGACAGCAGAGAACTAAAAAATATCAGCAGGGTAGAAACCTTACCCCAGAAAATACCACTGGTACGGAAGAGGATTAGGGCCACTGAAAAAAATTAGAAAAAGTCAGAATTCTGACTTTAATCTCAGAATTCTGACTTACATCTCAGAATTCTGACTTTTTTCTCAGAATTCTGACTTTAATCTCATAATTTTGGATCTTAATGTAGATGAGCACTATGAAGGAAGAGATGTGGGAGCACTCAGCTTCACTGACAAAGATGTGAGTTGTTTGAGAGGGCCAGTGACACATTGGTGGAAAATGACGGAATTAGGTGACTTTTTACGTGCCTGAGGCGTCCTAGGTGATGCTATTTCATTAATTAAGGTGATTAAAACAAGAGAGCTAGTTCAGACTTTAAAACAGACATGGCAAGTCAGAATTCTGACTTTTTTCTCATATTATACTGAGATAAAATGTAAAAATCAGTCAAATTTTTTAACATTTTTTCAGTGGGCCTAATCCTGTTCCATACACTGGTAAGGAGGTAGTCTTTTTTTAATTAATCAGAAACGTTTAGGTTAAATCAGAGGGAAAGAAAACCTCAACATCCTGGATTGGTTGTTTTTCAGCATTAAAATTCCAGTCATAGCAGTCTTTACCTGTAATAGATGTTCAATCACCACTTTATATGCAGTCATTTTCAAATAAATGAAAACCTTCATTCAAATTAATAGTTAAGGGTTCCAAAGCATTTAAGATCTGTGGTATAAGTCAAATGAACCAAAATAAACAGTAATCAATTGTTTTTGGTTTTCTTTTTTGGAAAAGACTGCAGTTTTCCTACTGCTCTATATGTCTTTCTAATGTTTCATTGGTGCAAATATCAAGGGTGCAACAACCGTGAATATTTCTGCCTCTCTCTGACCTTTAATATGATTATAGTATAATTTCAGATCAAGAAACCGATGTTGTACATGTTTAGACGTGCCTCTGCTCCAGCACACCTGAATCAAATGATTGCATTTCCTAATTAACAGCTACCAAGAGATGCAGAGGCCTGTTAATAAATGTATTCAGGTCCAGGAAGTGGAGGCCAAAAATAAAACCCAGCTCTTTTAGCAAAGGCAGATAGAATTGGGGTTCGGTGATCAGTTTTCAGTTTATTGTACAAATTTTAACTGAGATCTGAATCTATGATCAAACGGAAACTTAGAAGTACGGCCAAAAGATCTGTAAATGTAATTGCAGCACAAGTTTTTTTGTTTCAGAAAAAAAAAACTATTTCACTTTGAAAAAGTACAGGAAAGTGTCTCAATCAGTTGAAAAGATTAATTCAGCAACATAGTGCATTTAAACAGCACTTTTATTATAACAGAGATAGAAAAGATAAAAGCATTGTGTGCATCAAATAGGCTTATCACAACACAAAAATGCACCAAAGATACAATAATCAAATTAAAAAGATAGAACCATGTAGGAAAATACATGAGCTTTTCTGGAACAAGGAGAGAGCAGTAGCAGGACAAAAAACACTGAGCGGCTTCACCTTCACAAAGAGTGTAAATAACATGAACAGATGTACAGTTTGTAAAATGACTGAGATTTATACAAATTTCTATGTGCACTACTTCTCTAGTAAAAATTAATACTATTCTCAAGATACTAAGAAACTAAGAAGATTAAATTAATAAAACTGCTTATGAAAATGGTTTTAATACCAAATATGATAAAGCAAGAATTAACCTTTTTTTTTTTTTTTTTTTATGTATCTAGAATGTGTCAGTAAACATTGATAATCTAAATATTTACAAGCTATTTGGTCTTAAGGACTTGTTTCAAATTAGCATCATTCAGAAATATAAGTATCATTTAAACATATTCAAATCTGCAATAAACATATATTTTCCTCTTAGTTGTGGAAATAGGTTTATAACCCTTAAGGTTTCCATTGATTTAGGCTGTTTCATTTCCATGAATTACATACAGTTAAAAAAAAACCCAATGATAATCATAACTCGTTGAGATTTACAGTGTTTATATCATGCTTTCAGGTTTGCTTTATAATTTATCATCTCATGATTGACTCACATTTGTTGTTAATTTTGCTTTTTAACCAAAAAGTGAGGTAAAGGTAGATACCATTTTTGAACATAGAGTTGCTAATGAAACATGTTAAGGACAATTTATTTATTTAATTCCTTATTCTGTCTGTAAAGGTAACAGAAATATCCTTACTTTTGTATTAAAAAAAAGTCTAAATGGATTTTGATCACAGTGTGTCTTTGTGCAAATATGAACACTTTTAAGGTCCTTATTTTGATTCAACTATTTCCCCTATCTATTGGCATCTAAAGGAAAAATGATATTATTAGAGTGAGCATTTAGTAGTTTAATCTGACACTGTAAGAGCTGCTGCAGTTCTTTAAGACAATTTTATCTTGCATGTTGTCCTGTTAATATACACATCCACACTATTACGCTTAAGTAGCATAGGAAAACATGCTACCAAGACGGGAAAAAATGGTAAAAATGCTTCAGCAGCTCATCCAGCAGCATTTGGCCCTAAAGCTTCAAAAGTGGATCACCAGGCTGCCACAGACTAGCCCACCACAGCTCTCAGTGAATTATCTGCTTCAGAATTAACCTGACTATGACCAATAAAAGCAATTCCTAATCTTAGATCAGCCTGTGCTGCTTGCTCCATTGAATATCCTGTCTCCTTAGGATGCTAGATGCTTGAAACTGATGTCGAACTGGACAACCTGAAATACTTCTCTGATTAGTTTGGCTAATTATATGACTGATTTGCAAAACTAATAGATCAATAAAGTTATATTTCTGTTAGTCAGACTATTCTTAGATGGCATAGCTCATCCTGATGCAGCAGAAACCAATTAATTCCCTACAATTAATCCTATAATACAAGCAACAGCCAGTAATTTGATGCTCCACAAAATCTCCATTATTTTCCTGACATTTAGTCTACTTTAGCATATGCTGTTTGTACTATTTATGATTTGTTTATTTCCTTTGACTGCTTTCACTCAAGACAATAGCAGTAATCATCTAAATCACTTCAATGGCTTGTTTTCCTGTCTTTCCTACAGTATTTTAAAGACCTTCTTATAGAGATTAGCCTAACATTTAAACCACAGAAAGAAAGAAAGGCATGGATGACTTATTCAAAGTTCTTCAAAACTCATTTCTTCAAGTACAGTATATTTGAAAATTATTTTATGATAATTATTTTAAGAAATGACTGTGGCGTCAATAATTTTTTCCCCCTAAATATATTTACTGATTTCAAAATTAAGATCTTTCCCCTTATGGCAGTGTGAATATATGCTACTGAGACAATAAATGAAATTATTTTAAGGCATTTTAATATCTTTATAAGCGGTAACACTGTGTAGGTAATAACTCTATAAAGCCTCAAACTTGACGCTATTTCTGACATTTTGAATTGAAAAAGCTTCCTGGATTTGAAGCGAAACGTCTTCTGACTTGGAAACAAAGTCCAGTGGATTGTTTTTTTTTTTTTTACTTTTTTGGGAATGACTATGACCTGGATGACTGAGAATATTCACCAGCAGATTCGATGGTCCCTAAAATCCTGAGTGTCAAACAACTGTGAAACATGACCAGTGTCACTTGTTGGTTTTTTGTTGTTTTTCACACCTTTAACTATTAGATTCCCCGACCTTTTTGGTCCTCAGCCACATTTATTAAACTTTACAATGAAACGCCGAGTTAGAGAATAGCAAATATAGATATTTATGTGTTCAACGTTTTCATATGTAAACTATAGGTTTTCATGGGCATTTGATGGTAAAATATACCCACAACCACATTCAGGCAAGTAACACATACAAACACACACACTCCTGAGATGCCTTTATATTGGGAGAGATTGTTTAAGAATAATATAGCTTCAGTTTCCTTTCAGATGAGACATTTTCTTAATCATGGTAGCATGTGCTATCAGTACCGGCAGTAATTTAGCCCTCTGGCAGTGATGAGTCAATTGTGTTTCAGCATTAACCATGTTGCTAATCATTAGTTTTACACCTATTTTCAAGACAACGAACACTACACAAGAAAATATAATCTCTGTACAAATGATACTGAAGACATTCCGGCTTGTAAAACCTAACAAGCAACAGGAAACTGTGATATTCAGCAAATAGACTACATATTCTATTGTTCTAATGATTGTGGATGTATAGAGGCTTAGTCTTTAAGGCTACAACCACAAATCTATGTTAAATATACATTATCAAATTATTCTACTCATGCTTGTTTTGGTAATTACATTAAGTCACCAAAAAAAAGAAGCAAAAAGTTTAATCAAATGTAAATTTATATGATCTAAAACTCTAGACTGTAAATATAAACCACTCATATTAACTAGGTGTAAATGATAATTAAAACAAATGCTTAATCTGCAGATGATAATCAAGGCAGGCAACTGTAAACATTGTCATCCTGCTGCTTTAAGAAAATGCTGCTTCTGAACATTGAATCTGGATGTGCACCACAGAGAGTCGGTAGCTAAGCACTGATCATAAAAACAAAATAAATTCTTGGAAAATACAGTGATTTAATACATTAATATAAACTGAAGTGGGGATTTCAGCTGTGTCCAAGTATACAAAGGTGCCACCTTAGGAAATAGGGATTCATTACAACGAGGTGATTCTGCATAATATAATAAAGTTTATACGGTATGTATCTGATTAATTTGATATATTTTCAGACTTAAAGGGTTCTAGGATCCAAACTTTTACTTTTATACATTGTCTAAACAATTTTTATATTGATTTAGAAAGTGACAACAATAAACAGGTAAACATGTTTATGCTTTCAATAAAGCTAGCTCATCTATGTATCTGCACTTGTTCGGCTTTGTAGCATTGCAGAAATGGTCTTTAGGATTATAATGTTATTCGAATATTTCTAGAATGTAAAATAAACTTAAAGGAACGTAAATCCCCTTAAAGGTAATTGTGATCTCAGCGCTGTTAACTTTTAGGTAATAGGGTGGTAGTATAAGTAATCTTCCCTTGTCTTGATTATTCCATCCAAGT
The DNA here is from genome assembly GCF_000732505.1 of Cyprinodon variegatus. Taxonomy (NCBI): domain Eukaryota; kingdom Metazoa; phylum Chordata; class Actinopteri; order Cyprinodontiformes; family Cyprinodontidae; genus Cyprinodon; species Cyprinodon variegatus. The sequence goes on along the minus strand of NW_015150916.1, from coordinate 513,123 downwards.
GCCAATGCCATAGACTTTACATCTGAACTAGAATGGGTCCTCACAAAGTCTGAAATGCCCCTTTAAATGCACATTGTTTCTGTGCCTCCACCATCAGTCTCCGCCTTGGTATATACTTTATCAGTCTAAAAACCTTACAACTACCCTCCATTTTTCAGCAACTTCTCTATATGCACTATCGTTTTACCCTCTCTCTAACTTTATTGTACAAAAATACTTTGTGCAAAGGCAGAGTTTTTTCTTTAGCTACCTAATAAGACTTTTTTTTAAAGCAATAGGAGAACTTAGTCTGGATTCCTCATTTTTTTAAAAGCCACAGTGCCGCAGGGTTAGCTGGAGAGCTAACACTGTGGTGTTTAGGTGAGGGCAGCATGGTTGTTACTAGTTAATAGTCTGCTGATAAGGCCCTGTGGGTTGCACACCATGAATAAGCTTTAACTGCTGCTCAGAGCCTTCTCCTTACACCACTTACGACCTTTATATCCTAATACTATTATAGTAAACCACCAAAATCTCAGCAGAAGTCTGTAAGAAATAAAATTTTTGATATTAAAGGTCATTTGTAGTATTTCCTATAGTAGAATCAGTGTACAACCCAAATTATGTTTTAAAGTTAAAAAAACAAACAACTTATTGGACTTTATAAGTTGATCAGACAGATCCAAATGTAAAGGTTGTTTATCCTTAGAGTTCAGTCCTATATGAGGCAGCCCTTGAACTTGGACACAGCTCCCCCAGAGAAACTCAATCACAGGAGTCCATTCCTGTGAGGTCATCACTGATGTCATCTGGAGGTCTGGACCTGCCTGGGAGTCTGGGCGTAAAGATACTTCCAGATGGCGTAGTAATGTATGGCTGCTCCCACAACTACGAAAAGGTGCCAGATGGCGTGAGCAAACGGGACGATCCCATCACTTTTAAAGAAGACAATACCGAGACAGTAGCAGGCTCCGCCGACCAGCAGCTCACACAATCCGGACTGCTCCGGCTGACAAGAGGTAAGGGAGGTTAATGTGGGGTACAGCACTTTGCAATATAGTGCTGTAAAATACATCAGTGGGCTTACCATTGAAAAGATGACCAGAGCAGGAAAAACTCCCATTACTGTGTAACAAATTAACTCCATGAGTTTATATCTGAAAGAGAAGAACATATAAAGAAGTTTTAGAATTAGAACTGGCGGTTAACCTAACAACTTGGTATTTATTTGGAATTAAAAAAGATATTAGGAAATGAGACCCCCCACCTTTGGCATTTATATATTGCTATATATAAATATAATCGCAAATAACTTAGCTAATGACTAAGGTCTTGGTCAATTAATCTTTAAATCAAATATTTACATTAAACAAATATATTTATACAAATGCATATATAATTATGTTATATTTTCTGGTGGAAAGACAGATTTTCAGCTCTAAAAAGAGAGATAGCATACATTCATAATGGTCGTAAAGTAAAAATATGTATTTAATAGTTAACAATAACTAAAATAAATTACTATATAATTCTTCTTACATTTAGGGCCAAAAATGATTCCATTAATTTGATGCAGAGGTTACAAGTCCCATAGAAAAGTTTACATAGCAATTACACCCCTTTTTAATGTACTGAACATGCTGCACTTTTGGCTTTCCATACATGCTGCAATCAACTGGTCCTATTTGTAGACGTCTGTTTGTGTGACATGTTTAAATTGTAAGCACGAACTATTATGTCAAGATCACTTCTTTAGCAGATGAGGTACTATGGTATGATTGTTTATATATTCACCTCCAATGCTCCACCTGCATGATTCTGAAGCAGTGAATAAGGCTGATAGCCATGACAGTATAACTCAAAACAGCACAGTCTCTTAACGATACCAAACTATAACTTCATTTAGCAAAGATAAACAACAGACCCCAAATAAAATGCTCTTGGCTATAAGTTGGCCAACTGACACAGTTGTTCCTCCTCCTTGTCAGCAATCAAACAATGAAAACAATTGTTTACTTCTAAAAAGAAAACTTGCAAGTTCCAGTAAATCTTAAAAGTACATTTTGTGTTTTGTTTACACAGGTTTACACAGGTTTCACTAAAGTGTAGCATGAGGACCTGTTGACTGAGAAGTAGAAAACTAGTGAAATTCTGGAAAAAAGAGAGATGGAAATGGTTTCAAAGTATAAGGAGGTTGATGTAGTGTGGAAGCACTTTGGACTCAAACCAAAAGACAATATTACAATATATAATTCATTCCTGGGACAATTTATCATCCATCAGAGTTTGCTATCACCATAGGCCATTTTACATTTCAAACAAGTTCATACCCTTTTTTTTTTTTGCAATAATGAAATTTCCAATGAGCCATGAAAAAAATTCAAATTTCGGTCTGCTTTAAAATTCAAGATTTAATAGAAGGGCCCCTGATAGCTTGGGGATGCTAAGCAGAGGCTTAGATCACTTATGACTTGGGTTGGCTTTAAAATACATATTGGAACAAAATCAGATAAATCCACCTTACCACCCAACCATACATACAGGTTCATCACAGCTTCAGCATAAATGTGTATAGGGCCAGCACACCTACTTCTGAATGTGGTTTGCCTCTGTGCTTCCCAGAACCATGACTTATATCTCTGGTTTGTCCTTGTTTACCTGTAGAAAATGTACTAGAATTTATGAACTGATATGACACTCAGAAAAAGGCAAGCGATAGAGACAGCAAAATACAGCTGTGAATCACCAACTGTTGGGATTTATGTAGTTTTTAAACTAAAACAGAGCTGAGAGGAACGCCATCATTCTGTTCCATGATTTTAATCCATTTATGCTTATCAAAAATCTCTATTAGCAAAAGACTCAAATAGACTTAAAGTTATTTTCGAAAAGGGAATAGGGGTCAAAGCTTAACTAGTAGTATATAGGGCAGGCCCCTGCTTAAAACCTTTGATGACTCTGTAGTGGCATCAGCCCTCCTCTATTCTGTCATCTGCTGGGCCCCTGGCAGAGCAGACCAGGACAGAAAGAGACTGAACAAACTACAGTAGTTAGAAGGGCCACTTCTGTCCTTCTGGACTCGGTGGAGGAAATGGCTGAGAGGAGGGTGCTGTCCAAGCTTACATCCATCATGGTCAACACCTTCCACCCTCTGCGCTTGTCTGTAGAGGAGCTGAGCAGCTCCTGTAAAAAAGATGGCTACCGCAGGTCATTCATCCCTGCTGCAACCAGACTCTACAATGCGAAACCACAGCGACAATAACTTCTGCATGGTATAATGTGCAATTTACTATTTGATACCCTACTAACAGTACCAAAGGCAGTGCTTAGCAAGAAGGAGGGGGATGCAAAGTGATCAAGGCTTAGGATCTTGGGATAATCTTTAAAGGGTGATAAAAAATCACTGCTAATGACCAACTTCTAAAAAAACAAAACGTTCTAAATAGATATAAACAATGTTGGAGGTAGTTGTCTTCCTATAGTTGTTGCAATACCTGAATAGTTGTTTATTACGCAATGCTTATGTACCTCTAACTGCAATAATGAGCATTTCAGGTCAAGCACAATTGCCTCAACTTTAAAAAACAACCATTGCAACAGGTTGAAATTTGGTCCTGCCATGTAGAAAACATGTAGCATTAATTGCCAGTCTGACCCACATGAAGGTGTAAGTGTGGGAACAGACCTCTCATGGAAGAAGAAGACGTAGGTGGTTCCAAAAGATGCCATCACCCACACCAGCCAGCGCATGTGACACGCCCACGGACCCAGTTCCCGGAGGTTTAGCCTGTCAAAGAGCCAATAAGATGACAGCTGCCAAGCGTCCCTATGCAATCTGATTTACAGGCACCCACACACAGACAACAGGCCAGTATATTTACCATGGGGCGTAGGAGGCTGCAATGAAGAAGTAGATCACCATCCTGTCACACATGTGGAAACACTGCTCTACAGAGCTGTAAAAAAAGGTTTTGTTAGGTATCTATATTTTCTTTCAGTTGCAGCCCTTACATTGTTTTTAAATGTGTATTGTTCTTGCAAAACTATTTATACCTGCTTAACCCATTTTTTCATACTACCACCACATACGTCAGTCAAGAACTTTGGAGAAGAGACCAACAGAAAATAATGGTAAAGCGCAAAGAAAATGATACATGATACAATGATACAACATACCAATTGTATTGTGCATTTATATAACATTTTTGGTGGAAACATTTTTGCTTTAATCAAATGCAAATATTTATATATCTATAGCAAATTCACATCTAAAAAGAACAAAGTTTTTGCCCTTTCTTTTATAAATAGCTCAGTCTCAGTTAGATTAGATAGCATTGACTTTCAAGTCTTTCTGCAGATTCTTGACCAGATTCAGGTTACTGGTCCATTCTACCATTAATCTGCTGTTATCTTTGTAGCTCTGGCTTTATCCTGCCACTTCCATGGCACTTTTCAGTTTAACACAAACATAGAGCACTTTGAAGGTAGACCAGAATTAGATTTAAGGACCCGTAGATGCCATGGAACCCTTTTTAAATTGAGGAAGATGCAGTAAGAACCAGCTCTTGCATGGTGCAGACCAGTGTTTTGAAAATTTCTGTGTTAGGAACAATGGCCCTAAAGATTGGGACACTGGAAACATTTTGGATAAATCCCCTAATGCAAAAAATTCAAGTTCAAGGATTACTGTAACAAGCCTCCTTATGTCTGTTTTCATACCGGAGGTGGCTTTTCTTCCAGGCCACAGTGTGGAACAAGGTGGAGATAATGAAGAGCGAGCTGAGCCCTGCCCCGTACACCCAGGCTGACAGCCGCTCCCATCGGTCCTCTGACTCGTAGTGCAACAGTGAGCTACCCAGCAGGCTAGGGATTATCCACATCTAGAAAACACAAGAGATCAAAGGAAAAAACGCAAAAAGTATCAAGGTGAGGTGCTATTGAGAACATGATGATGGCACAACTTTTAAAACTAATATTATTAGTATAGTCATAAATGTGAGCGTTCTGCATTACAAACAGCTTGTACTGTGAGTGTGTGTGTGGGTGTGTGTGTGAGGCGTCGGGTGGGGGGGTTTTATGCATACTGACCGCATGCGTGGCACAGTTGGCAGCATGCTCGTATTCTGTGGGCTGGTATCTCTTGTTAGGAGGAACACGGTTGTTCATAAACCTAGAAATGATCAAAATTGGTCAAATTTAAGCAAATATGTACTGTAGCTAAAATTAAACAAAAAACAAAAGCTAAAATATGAGAAATCTGCTTATTTTCATTAGGAAAAGAATAAAAAGAAAGTAAAGGTCGGTAGGTAACTAAGGTAGACTTTAAAGTGAACATTACAAGGTCCTTCACATCCAAAAAGGAACAAAAGAAATGTTAAATCAAAAGAAAAAACAGAGATAAAATACTATTAAATAGGACCAGATAGAATGAAATACCATGGGCCAGAAAAATTACCGATTTGTGATCAAACTTTAACCTTACGCCACAGGATACATCTGACATTTTCACAAGATCCTTTGCTTTTGGTTTCTATGTTTCTTTATACATTCCACTCTGAAATTTGTTTATGTTTTGGACATTGAAGCAGTCTTATTCCTTAATAGATGTGGCCAGGAGTTTTGTATGATTGTTCTATAACTTCAACAGATGAACATGGCACCTTCAGCCATATTTCTATGGTGGCTGACAGGAGTAAAAGAGCAGCAAAGGAAGAAACAAGCTTCAAAAACATGCATGATGCAAACTCCAAATCACAAAAGCACAAAAAAAAAATAGAAAAAGAAAAATGCTGCAAAACAAAACAAGAAAAGAAATGAGCTTCCCACAGGTGAAAGCAGCAAACATATAAAGGAGTTGCAAACACATGTATAACACAAAGTCTGAAACAAGCAAACACAAAAAACAAATGCAACAGAAAAAGGCTGCAAACAAAAAATTCTATGCGCACATCATGGGATTTGTTTTGGCAGTGACAAATAACAGGCACCGTGCAGGGAGGCGGAGCTACGTGACCAATGGGGAGCGAAAAGCAGTGATGATCTGTACAAAAGGTGAGTTAACTGATTCACTATAAAGTCCACTATATATTTAGTGCACATATTCTCTAGGCTGAGGTGATTGAGGGATTTAGGGGTTAGGGTGGACATTCGGACACTGCCATAGTCTTAAAATATTGCAGAATAACAGCATAGTTTTGTGTTATAACCTATGTTAAAGTAACACTCTATTCCAATATGCTTTGTTCTTTGTTCAACTCCCTTTAGTGGTGTTTTTTTTTTTTTTTTTTTAAGAGATTTGCAGCTGTTTTTACTAACTGCATCATTTAATTACTTTTTTTTTTTTTTTTTTGCAGCATTTTGTTTTTGGTTGCATCATATTTTGTTTGCAGCGTTTTTTCTGTTGTTTACTTAACCGATAGGGTCCAATTTGATAAAGGACCCCCATTCTTAGGAGAATCAACTTTTTTACAAGGTTTTTCATTGGTTTTGTTTGCTTTTGTGGATCCTATTCATCCTAAAGCTGGTCTTAAAGGTCAAGCTCAGGACTCTGAGCAGAGCAGTCAGGTTTCTCCCACTAAACGTTTTCACCTGCAGCCATGGAAGTGAAATGGTTTTTATGGTAGTGTGACCCAATACCTGTTGTTTGAACCGTAGAAGCTTTGATGAGAAACTACTAAACTACGGTATAAACATCAAGTTCGGGTTTACTGTCAGTGAGCTGAAGAAAGATATACTTTATACCCAGGATGAACATCTACAATCCTGCTTGTATCTCATAGCTGTCGATGAGTCCCCACCTCCACTCTGTCCTTTTGCTAAGCAACGCTACATCATGCTTCAGCTTGTTACCATGGCTGCAGTTGCCTAGCAACAGTCGGCAACCACGGTTACCATCTAAACCAGACTTATGTCCCTATGATTACTTTTACAAATAGCTCGCACGGAGAAGCTTCTATGTGCGCACACATCAACTCCTGCAGACACGCACATTAAGCCTGATCCCTGGTTCTACGGCACCACAGAACAGGCCAGGAGGTAACCCCGCGGTGATGTCACTGTTGTCATGGTAACAAAAGAGCTGGGATCGTGCCTTTTTTTTTCTAAATCTCTCAACAGAGAACTTCTCGTTCGTTTATTCTCCCTTGCGAGTTTTTTTGTCCTGTCTAATCTCTACTTCCTCTGATAAAATTGACAAACAGAAAGCCAAATAAACAGATCAAAAACATAAACGTACACAAGCACATGCTGTTATGCTGCACCTTCCAGAAACAGATTTCATAAGAAACCTCGATTTGTCTGTTCCTCACACATTGATAACAAAAATTAAGCCGCCTTCAAAGGAAATACTAACCATGGCTTTAGATTATTTTTGTTTATCTAAATTACTTTATTCATATTCAAAGCTTTTCAGTCAAGATCGGATTTGATTCATTTTATTCTCACTTAAGCAGTAGAAATTTTCAAATCCAAAGCTAAAGGTCTTATGTTTACCTATCTTACAGGAGCATTTTCCTCTTTAAAAAGGACATTAAATATTAAAAGTATATTTCAGACAAAGGGCATCAATTTGCATGTTTTCTAAGCCAGAACAAGGCTTTGTTTTTGGTCCACTCCATAAAGCCCTGAACTCCATGCAATTTCTGACATTTTGAATTGAAAAAGCTTCCTGGATGAGAAGAGAAACGTCTTCAAACTTGGAAACAAAGTCTAGTGGATTGTTTTTTAACTCTCTCTTCTTCTGTTTCTAGAGTGACACTCATTCACAGCTATTAATATTAACTGACCCGACCCAGAAACTCCCAGATCTGTCCCAAATAAAGGGGCTCCTCCATCCAGAGGCTGCCTATTTCTTTACTGTGCCAGTTTGTGTTTCTGCTCACAGCCCAGCCGGTCTGGCTGGGTTATTAATGACTTTATCAAATCCACTGATAATTAGCAGGCCGCAGGCCACTCACAAAGAACCAGTGAGTGGACTGAGAGGAGCAGCACAGGAAAACTGATTCAGAACACCAGGGTAGACAAAAGCAGGGCTTTATCTTGTCTTATTGAACCAAAGAGATCTCCTTTTATTTGATTTCTAAGCATATTTGATGGCTGTGCAATGCAGCTCAGTTAGAAACACACAAATAAAAAAAAAACTATTAAAAACTATGCAACAAAGTCTGTACTTTTTTTATAAACATAACTCATTTTCACTGAGTGACCATAATATCATAAATCATAATAATGAATGCTAATGTTGTTTAGCATTTCCATTCTTTCATAAACCTACAGGACTGTAGAAGGCGTTGGCAGTCTCTCTAAAACCAATTAAAAACATAAAAAACATAAACATAAATGTTCTTGCTGTTATCACATGCCAATAACAACAGATTGTGACTGTATTTGTGAGATGCACACAAATTATTGGATAGTTGCATATAGGGCTGGGCAATTCATTGCATTTTCAATGTAATTTGTAAATGTTATTTAGCAAAACGCAATTTTCAAATCACAGAGGCACATATTTTAATCACACTGTATTTAACAACAGAAAGACACAAAATGTCTCCCTCAAGGGCTTTAAGTGGCAGTAAAAATGCTTGAGTTGGCTTTGTCGCCACACAGAAAGGTAGAGAGTTGCAGCCAGTGGCGCCACCCTAGTACCATCAGTTTAGCATTTCATCCCATTATCCACAGCCAGTGATGTAACATTAAAAAAATCACACAATAAACCAAAATATGAGTAGGCTAGGTGTTTACTTAAGTCTTTTCTTAAGTGATTTCTACAGGCAGGTTTAACACAATAGTATATTCAAACCCTGAAAGTGTAGGTTTTTAGTGGCCCCATCTGGCCACCCCTGTGAAACATTTCTGTAGGCGCCACTGGTTGCAGCTAGCAGCAGATCCATGAATGCAAGTAGAAGTTAGCCCTTTTTCACACTAAGATTATAGTAAAGTCCTGCAATAGTGGCCTCTGGTCAAGTTCTGGTCAAGCAAGTTTTTAAAAAAAAACTGAAAGCCTGGGGTGAAACATCTACAGAGGGGAGAGGCGGCCTAGTGGTTAGGGCATAGGGCTTTGAATCCTGAGGTTGTGAGTCTGATCCCCCACTCCCACAGACTGCCACTCTGGGTCCCTGAGCAAGACCCTTAACCCCACATTGCTCCCCGGGCGCCGCACAATGGCAGCCCACTGCTCCACAAGGGGATGGGTTAAATGCAGAGAAGTAATTTCCTTCTGGTATTATTTAAGTATAAAAAACAAACAAACAAAACACAAAAACAAGCTCTGGGTTAGAACAAAGGTATATCAAAATAAAATTGCAGTTTTGGTTAAAAACAATCGCCATCTTGATTTTTGTGTAAAACATTTAGCCCTAGTTATTTATTTACTCATCCTAACCGTCTCCAATAAGTGCTGTTTATATCCGTATTGCATGTGCATCTTTTTAGACCACATTTTCTCCATAAAATCTATTTTCTTTTAAAACCATTAAATACAACATTCTATGAACAGCAAAATTCTTTAGCAATTCCAAGACTGAGTCAGTGACAAATATTAGCTGGACTAATGTCCACTCAGGTTTCTTCCCCGTCAGTGTGTCAATCCCACCATGTTTTAGCCTTTACTGTCATGCTTGTTTATATATAGATATATATACAAAAAGTATCACCACTCTTCGTGGCACGTTCAATGCCACACCATTTCTCTTGGACATTATTGTAGCCATTGACAAGGCCAATCAAATAAGGCTTTTTTATGTGCTTAGAATTATTGTCTGGCTGCATAACTATAGTTTTATTGAAAGAGTTAGTTTCCAGATCATTTTACATAATACATTCTAATTTTTCAAAAAGCTCATGATGTTTTTCTGCGACAGTTAAGGGGCCTATTACAGATAATAAAGAGAACATCATGTTTGATTATATTGTGGTCTGTCATTGACATTTTGTGTTAGTTTTATGTCTGTTGTTAATTAATACAAAGAGAATATCTTGAGGATACAGTGAACCCTCGCTATAACGTGGTTCACTTTTCACGGTCTCGCTGCTTCACGGATTTGCATCATGCATTGTTAAACTTTATTGTCAAACATATTAATGGTGGCATGTCGGTTTATAAGGATCTTTTGGCCCAGAAGAAAAAAGAGCGACAACTACTGATAACTATGTTCTTCTCTCCAAAAAACACACCTGCACCGCAGGCTTTAAAAGAAAAAAACGCCACAGAGCAGAGTCAGGATGCAGCGGCTCCGTCAGAACAGCAGTGAAATACTGTACTTTATTTTTTTACTGTACTGTATTTTTTTTCATAATCATTTTTCATTTTCTCCCGTTCCAATCCGTCACGGTGGGGCGGTGCTGATCCCCGCAATATTAACCCTTCATTTCGTATTGATGATTAAAATTATTACTTATTTATTTATAACTATATTATTTTACAGTACAGTACAGTAGTTATTTGTAAAAAAAACAAAAAAACAGACAACAACAACGTTTATACCGTACTTTTATTTGTTAAACAAATGCTTGGGCCTGTAAAAAGTTTTTGTTCCTTGATTTCAATGGTGTATGGAGTATTTCATTGTATAATAACTGTAAAAAATTAACGGTTTCTACTTCACGGATTTGACCTATCGCAAGTTCTTTTTGGAACATAACCCCCGCGATAAACGAGGGTTTACTGTAATCAAGATGTTTGATGGCCAGTGTGGGAATGGGATTTTTGTTCTTTTTGTTGTGTTCTCTTCAGTTTGCCAAATTCTGAGCACTGACCTTAAAGGTATAGTGGAGGATGTTCTTTTTCTGGGTGGATCATCAAAATAAGTGGTCCTCTTAACTGCCAATCATTCTGGTGATATGTTTACGTAAGGCCGTCTTACGTGCTTGTCCCCATTTTCACTGACATACTGGAAAAATTGCAAATCCTGTTTAGGAAAGTCAGCTTGTATGAGCGATGCACACAGGAACTGTTAAACAGAGCGTGCACAAGGAGAAATGGGCTCGTGCATGCTCTTGTTCGTGTTTAATAGGCGTTCCTTTTTTGGAGAGGGTACAGGGTTATGCATGAGCAATTTATTTATTTTTTTTAAGTTGCGAGAGCGAAACCCTTCACTATACCTTTAAGTAAAGCAGCTGAGACCTACTGAGCTTTAGATGTTGGGCTTAGCTCTTTTGTGATATCCTGGATGAACAGTAAATATAACTAATAGAAAAGTCCACAACTGTTCTATATTATCTCCAAATCCAAAAGCCTTAAAAGTAGCTCTGGGACTAGGAATGCACTGATCCACATTTTTTTTTCACTTCAATTCCGGCGATTTAATTTTGTTTCTCTGCAGATCGTAATACATTTTTTACTCCACAGTTCAGTTTGCCTTAATGCTATCATCCTTACGGTTACTGTTTTTAAAGGATCATCCTCTGTCCAAGCAGTATGCTCCATATGATTGTTCAGACACACATACTAAAAGGAATCACGAGATTAGGAAGGCATAAGGAAGTCATAAAAAAGGTAAATGGTGTTAACAGGAAAAATTTCATCCTGTGAAACAAATTTGCAACTGTGAGGGATCAAACTGACTGTATTCATTAAAACAAAGACAGATGCCCATAATGGGGTAAAACGATTTTTAACCTAACTTAAATGAACCACAACATTCGGTGGGGGGATTTAAGTGCATAAACAGGATAAATATGGTTTTAAAGGGGAAAAAAACTATTGTTGCATTAGAACAATCCATCATCATCATCATCATCATCATCATCATCATCATCATCATCATCATCATCATCATCATCATCATCATCACCGCCATGGAAACACATATGTAAACGCAAAAATACGCGTGTTTGAATATTACTGAATTTATTATGGCAGTGGGTTAGAATAATTCACCTACCTTACAAGATTCATTTACAGTGAAAATAAGCAACAGTTGACGGCAGACAGTAGCTTAATGGACTGTTTTTCTGCTGAGAGAAAAAGTGCTGCTGATGTGATCCGATGTCTGCAGCTGAGATTGTAAAGAGGAGATGTAATTCCTCGTTTCACAGGCGCCGTCCTCCGCTCAGCTCAGACGGACGCATCCCGACCGGCAGCTGCCTGGCTGTCACAGGGTCCGCTCCGGAAGTGTGGGCGGCGGGGGACGGCTGGAAGAGATCAGTGATGCTGCTGCTGCTGCTTCTGATGGTGAGCCTGTTTTCTCTCTGCATCCACCGCTTCATATCATCATCATCAAGACTCGATGTGGAGGGCTGCTTTTTTTTTTTTTTTTTTTTTTTAAATCTCTCAGGGCTACCACATCATTTGTTTAGAGGTTGTGATTCATAGGTGGAAATTCTGCATGCAGTTCCTGGTTACGCCACATGATGGGGGTGTAGGCATATTGTTAAAAGGGATTAAAAGGGAGATATTTTATTTTTCCAAATGTAAAAAAAAAATGATTTAATGCGTTAATTA
>NW_015150916.1:488351-500425 GCF_000732505.1 Cyprinodon variegatus | reverse complement strand
TTTTTTTTTTTTTTTTTTTTTTTTTTTTAAAGACTTGCAATGCATTAGCCTATTTCTCCTTGTTTACGCTCTGGTTAAAAGTTGCTATTCTCATAGCTCATACAAGCTCACTGTGCCCAAACGTCCACCCTAAACCCCTAAAGGGCTGGTTATATTCCCCGCAGCAGTGTGTCACAGTTGGCTTGTCACAGATATTTTTTATTTACGGTATGCCCAATATTGAAGCGTGGTGCTATTCCACGCCACAACACAAGAGGGATAATCACGAACTAGCAGTGGGTCTAGATAGAGCCGAAGTGGTGAGGAAATGGGGGCAAGTTTGTGCGACAAAGGAGGGACATAAGGGGGGGAAAAGAGCGGGGATCCAGGTGGAAAAAAGGTTCCAGCGTTCTCGCGCATCTCGCTCTTCTAGCTGGTCCATCTTCACGAGTCGTTTTCCACAATGACGGTCATACACACAAAACAAGCCGCTAAGGCACCAAACAGGAAATATGCATAGTGTAGAGCGGATGTAGATTTGACCAATCAGAGGCCTTCTGTCTGGGGCACTGTCTGCGGTCACCTACAATTTCAGAGAGGTACAACAGAGTGTCTGCGAAAGGGGCGGGGGCTTATTTGCGTTCACTGCAACACACATGTAGACGACCTGGTTTCTAAGTATAAATCAGCCTTCAGCCTATATAGTCCCTCAATCACTATATAGAGCGAGAACTATATAGTGCCCTTTATAGCAAACTCAGTTAACTTACCGTTCGGACAGATGATCACTGCTTTTTGCTCCTTTGGTCACGTAACTCCTCCTCCACTGAGCAGTGCCCACGCCATCTTTGTTATTGGTCACCGCTGTTGGGTAGCAACATTGGGCATGCTGTAACAGCAAATATATCTACACATATATACATATATTTACTTCTTCTGAGGCCTTTCTTTTCTTCTCGTACACTTTGTAGACAGTTTTTCTCTTACAAACTTTTGCCATTTTCAAAGAACTTCATGGAGAAAGGTGAGCTTCAATGATTGCCTGAAACAGTAGCTGACCAGACATATACGCCTAAAAGTGCGCATGCGCACAAAAAGGTAGCTAATGAAACAAGCATGTAGGACGTAAACATATCACCAGAACGATTGTCAATTAGTAGGACCACTTATTTAGATGATCCACCAGGAATTAAAAGATTGTCCTCTATACCTGCAATATAAAAGGGCCATTAATTTCTGACTTTCTTCTCAGAATTTTTCGAAGAATTCTGACAATAGTCAGAATTCTCCAAAATGGAGCCTGGTGGTTTCACATCATACTATTGGATTTCTATTTCATACACAGGTCGATTGGTTACAATAAATCCAATAATTTGGCGATGATGGTCTTACAAACACTGAAATTGCTCTGAAGGTGAAAATATCCACTTTTTCTTTATTCCACGTGCACTAGATTCTGCACCAGTTTATTAAACCTTTTGCATTTTTTTTATAGATTGAGTTTTTCCAGGCAAATCTCTTTATGCTGGCTCAGAGAAACTATCAGATATTCTATTATGACTATCACTGAGAACTTCGCCTTTTCAAACAAAAAGACGTCTAATTAGGACAATTTTTTTATGACCACCAACACTGATAAAATATTGATTACATCCCCATTTTTCATAGTAAGCATATTTCTAAAGGAGTTATTGTCATGTTATTCTTTCTGCTGAGACTCTCTTGATAAAAATCTACTACCATCTTCCAGAATGATGAAGATGAAACAATGGTGGACATTTCAGCAAGATCATGATCTCAAAAACAGAGCCAAGGGAACTTAACTGACCGGGAAAAAGAGAAAGCAAATAGAGGCGCTAATGGCCAAGCTAATTGCCTGACTAGATTCCAGTTGAAAAATTGATGGAAATAAAAAATCAGAGTTCATAGAAATGGAACCTTCAAGATTTAACAACCGTTTTTGTGGAAAAATTAGCCAAAATCACACCTGGGAATGCATGCCTGTAGTTTATCCATACAGAAGGTATCTTGAAGCTGCCATTAATAGCAAAGGCTTTTGCACAAAGGATGAAGTAATTATCAGAAAGCTTGGTGGATGTTCCCTTAGTCATTTCACATTATCACATGTCTTAAAATTCAAGCTTATTTGTTTTGACTTCTCTCTATGTATGGATTACTTGTAATGTTACCAACACCTGTTAAAATGTTCATTTAGAAATATGTTTACTATGAAGAATGGAGAAATGTTCAATACTTAATTTACCTGCTGTATATTTCAGTCTTTTTGTATAGTCATGAAAAATATGGTTAAGAAAATATACACCAAAAACTCACAGTCATGTATTTAGGTTTTGCAATTAATTTGTGTTCCTTGTGACATAAGTCTTCCAAACAACAGAAATAAAGCAAAACATATTACATCTGTAGAAGGTGCATATAAACTGTTGAACACAGCTGTATCAGGAGGAAAATAATGAATAGAGACACACATTGGTATTGACCAATGCTTTATTAAATGCATGTTATGACCAGCATAAGCTTTTAATATAAATCTGCAGCCTTTCTCTGTGTTAAATACATAAAAAGCTGCTTTAAGCGTTCAGCTCATAATGAGCTTGACTACAAAATACTAATTAAACTCATTAAGTACCATTTGTAGATCTGAGGTCAGCCCCCTCTTATGCAGTAATCAAATGAGCCAGCAAAAAGCCTTCAGAGGAGCTGCAGATGCTGCTTGAACAGAGCAGATTGTTTCCACTACATTTATAAAGAAATACTTGATTAAAATACTGCCAAAAAGCTTTTTGTAACACAGAAGCAGATTTCTTCATGTCTCCGACGCTTTGGTGGGGAAATGCATAGTTCAGCTCACACTATCTTCAAATTCTTCATAGCAGACTCCAGACTCTGCAAAGATATTGATGAAGATGGAAATATGTTAGATGAGTATAAACTGCATTGAATAATATGGCTGAGGCTTGCATGCATGATACCTTGACATCCCAGATGCCCATTCCTCCATCCATGCCAGTGGTGCAGAACTTGCTGCACTGGTTTCTTCCTCCCTCCAGCACAGAGATTTGGCTAAAATTGAGGTTCAGAAAAGTCCAAGTTTCAGCATGGGACATAATGTGATCACATTCAAAAGTTTAAACCAAAGAGCTGTTCAAATTTAGATGACTGGCAAAAAAACACTGGTATAAGAAATGTGTTGTCTTTTCTTTATTTATAACTGAAAGGGAAACACCCTTTGAAGCAACCCTTCATTTTCTGGCTGATTATAAGAGTAACTGTAACCCTGTGCTCATTATGTTTTTTTTGGTTGTGTTTCTACAGTTCATGGGATTCATAGTGGAAAATAGTTTCTCGGAGAAAAGGTAAGATTTGAAATTTAGTCCTGCAAAGGAATGTTCCAAAGATATCCCATTCTCCCTTCTGTGGTACAAAGCATAAAGGGTATAAGGGAATTTGCCTCTAGGAGGAAGCCATGACATACTTTGCACTGCAAGCTGGATTGTCGTGAGATCTGAGTTTTAAGTCTCACAACAAACTCTAATGAAAGACTCCTGCAAATAGTCCGTCTCATAACAACCAGCGGGTCAGACCAATGACATGCCACCAGTGTCAGAATGGCCTTGCCGGGGCATTACAAACGTGGCCGCGCTGGAGGACTCACCTGTCAATACGGCGACTGACTTTATTTGAGCTAAAATAGCAATAATTACTCGTTTAAAAGACGGGCAAAGAGACGTACTTTGTGCATCTGTAGATGGGAAAGGTGTCACGATTTTCTTGGAAGAACCTTGATAAATCAGCTTACTCAGCTGGTTGTGAAAACACTCAAGAAGCTGCAGAGAAATCCTATTACGATCATTGTGTCTCCGTTGGTGGCTCTCATGGACGTGTCAAAGCTCTTAAGCTGGCACGTCACCCAATCAGCTCGAAGTATTGTAATAAATGTCCCTCCTTTTCACGGACAGACTGAACGACGTGCATTCCAGATTAATATTGTAGAACTCAACTCAGTTTTACACATATCAATCTGGCTACTGCCAGGTTACTGACATACTATAATAAACTGAAAGTTAAGAGTTTCAAAGACAATAGTGGCTTCTAGTGGCGTGGCAGGGGAACTACAGTGTTTTTAGCATTTTTGCCAGTCAGAACCTAATCAAAAATCTGCTGTTTAGATGTATTAACAGAAAAACTGTTCTGTTTAAATTGATAGTTTTGTACACAAGGTAAGTATGCACATATTGTGTTCTGTATTCACGCTCATCGTTGCACAGGTGCATTATCAGAGCTAATTGCAATGCAAATGAGATGTTAAGTTAGAGCAAAATTGTATTTAGTTTTCATTTCCCAAACTCTCCCCCTGTCCCCTCCAGACCTGATGCTGTTCTTGTGGAGCGTGTTTAAGTCCTTGTCGGTGCTCTGGGTCTCAGAGGCACGACGGTCCAGGTTCTGAAAACGTTCCCTGGCACTAATGCCCTTCGCTGCAGCCTGCTTGGGAACATCCAACTTGCCACCAAATGTCAACGTGGTACCTTCATACACAAACAGCACTGGGTAACAGTCATGACCCTGAAAGACACAGAGAAAATCTAATTACTGAAGCAAAACATGAGCAGATGGAGTTTGTTTCTACATAGAGGTTATTTGGAAAGAGAACAACAAAAATGTAAAGCTGTCATCAGTTGTACAAAAGCTCTTTTAACTGCTTGAAATTGATATTTTAGTTGTTTTTTTTCTCCTAAAGAAAAATATTGGACAGTCTTTGCTCAATCTTGCTTAGAGAATGTCAAAATATTCAGTATGTTTCTAAAAATAACTAATTCTTTACACATTTTCTATTTTTCCTTCCTTAAAGCAGAGGCCAGAAGTTTTCTTTGAATCATCCTCCTTAATGTTTGGTTTCTGTTTACTATAATGTTGATATTTTTTTAAATTGTCATTACACTGTCACAAGTAGAGAGCAACAAAATGATTTCTTGAGGAGCAGTGGGCCACCATTGTGCAGCACCCAGGGTATTGTGGGGGTTTGAAGATCTTCCTCAGGGACCCAGAGTAGCAGTCCGTGGGAGGGGGGCTTGAACTCAGGACCTCAGGATTCCAAGTGCAATACCCCAACCACTAGGCCACCCCTCCCCAAACAGTCATTAGTGTGAAGGGTCTTGCCTAAGGACCACACTGGCAGCTCATCCCCCCAATCTGGGATATGAAAGCGTGGAACGTGATCAATGTAATGTTGATTACATTGCATATACCCAGTATCTTTAAAAAACTAAGCAATTGTGTTTGTTTTCTGTATAATGCAAAATATACTTGTAACATATTTGCAATGTCAAAAACTGAAAAAATAACCAAATACTTAATTTGCAAAATACAGTGTGTAGAAAATGCTAAATACAGTAAAAATGTATATGAGTAAAATAAAATAGCAATGTGCATGTGCATTATTTTTTGAAAATATTCCCCTCGATTTAAGTTTTTAATTTTGTTGTTTCAGTCACAAATGTATTGTACTCTGATTATATGAGGATAACAAAGAAAGAGTAAAGTTTATTGGAAAGAAAAAAGCTACATATTTCATAATATTTTATGCAGCAAAAAATGTGATGGGTTACTGTTGCATAACCCCATTTAGTTTGATACCCTTTGGGGGAATCTAGAGCAACCTACTGCAATAAAGTCTCATAATTAGTAAACAGGATCCACCGGCACAGGGAAAAAAGATGAGAATACGCTTATACAATAGCAAAGTAAGGGGGTATTAAACAGATATTTAACTTAGCTTTGTTTAGTCTGTCCTCTTTAAATGCAAAGTGTGGCAAAACTGCAAAGCTACAGAGACCTGGCTGCTCACCTTCACTGAAAGGTCTGGCAAGGATAGCATTAGGGCTGAACAATTAAATGGATTAGTCATGATTAATCGATTTTTGAAATAATTGTCAACTAATTTAGGAATCGAATAATCGTTAACTGGAGAATATAAAACATGCCTAACTAGAGCAGTAACTATAACAAGATTGTAAAAAAAAAGATATCAATGTTTTGCATTGAAGATTAGAAGATAAAAAAAAAAAAACTCTGTCAATATGCTCTATCCAGAACCCCTCAAGGGGAAACATTTGAATTTCACCTGGTTTCATTTCATAAAAAGTCGTCTTTAAAGAATCTTTGGCTATCTGATTATTAATAATTTAACTGAAAAAATAATCAACAGATCAATCAATTTACAAAATAATCGATAGTTGCAGCCCTAGATAGCATTATTCAGTGAAAAAAGGTCCATGGTTACTCTGGGGCAGAGATCCATAACTTCAAATACTTTTAAGTTTGTGGCTGTAACATCACAAAGTGTGGAAACCGATATATATATATGGAGCACTAGACCTTTAACTGAATTAAACATCTGGGATCATCAAAAAAAGATTATTTGTGCTTAACATAGGTATGCGTCTTGTTGAAAACTCACAGCAGCAATTAGGCTGTTCTCAGTGATGAAGGTAACACACAGGAGAGGAAGAGTCTCGGAGCTCAGGCTGGTCACCCTGAGAAAGACATGATCAGAAATGGAATACCACAACACATGATACAGCCCAAATTATGCAGCCCTGCCCTCTCTTACGTGCCGGTCTTCCCTCCTTCAGCCACTGACACCGTGGAGTCGTGAGAAGTCCAGGCCAAACGGTTTCCAGAATGTGAAAAGCACACGCTGTGCACCCAGCCGCCACCTCCTCCTGATGTGGGAGCTGCAGCTCCAGAACCTCCAGACTCAAAAAGCACCTCCCCAAATGGCATCTTGCTGCCCCAAGCAGTGGGGCCAGGCTTCTCCTCCACCTCTTTAATGTACGCCGAGAACACCCTGCATAGTAAACAAGTTGCATCACTCTTAACATCTAGAGTGACCTCCAATTTTGGCAAAGACATATAGAAAGGGATTCATTTGACCCAATTCAAGTTTTGTCTCACAAAAACACATCATAGCTCAAATGATATGCTACGGTTAGAGATGTTTTAGGATTTAAACTTCGTTCCTCATACCTATTGATTGCCTGATTCTGTATGTACTGCTATGCATGAACCCTTTGCCAGCAGGATCAAAATTAATTTACTAGAGATTAGAATCTAGCTTTGCGCTGAATCATATTATTGTTTAGAAAGACATGATCATGCAAAGAGAGACACCAGCTTCCTGAACAACATAGGTAGAAGGGACTATCACAAAAATGTAGATCATTTAAACACTGCTGAAATATTGTGTTTTAGAATCATTCACAGCTACTGATTTTCCAAGCATCTATAAAGAGTTGAGATCATCATTTTCATCAAAGTTGGAGTCAGTTTCTACAAATGTTTCATTTCAAACATTCCTAGTAGCTTAACCATTTAATTTCAAACTTGGTTTCTAGATCCAAGAGAACACTAGAAGAGGAAAATACCTGCATTTGAAGTCACAGGATCCAGCAGCCAACAGGACGTTATTAGGATGCCAGTCCAAACTCAGGATTGTAGAACGGATCGGCTTCTTGATGTGCTTGCACACCCACCTATATGTAGAAACTCTTAATTCTATATTCTATCAGCGTCTGTTATTTAGATGAGCGGATGTACATTTCAGGTAACCTCACCAGTCGTTTTCCTGCTCAAAGTAGCAGATGGAGATGAGCCGTGAGCCGCTGCCTACAGCAAACTTGTTCTCCTTTGGTGACCACTTCACACAGCGAGCGGCTCGGTTGATCCTCAGGATGACCAAGGTGGGCTTCCATGTTCCCTCTTTCATGGTCCACACATAAGCATTACGGTCAGCGCCACAAGTGACAATGCGGTTACTGTCTGGGGCCCAGTCAATCCCTGCAGACAAATTCAACTTTTCAGATCCTGCCCTCACAATATGAAGCCATACAGTTTTAGTCAGAAGTTAACATGTCATCTTCAGGGCTGTCACTACTGTCATTTATTTGAGATATTAATGATGCACTTAAACCTCTTTTTTCCCAAGCATTAAGAGCCTAAGTTTAACTTAGTTATGATTTTTTATCAATTCACAAAGAGTCCAAATTATGCACACAAGCTCAAATATATAATAAATAATCCCTGTCAATATTTGGTTAATGTTTACGAGAAAGTTAAACCTCAACCACACCTTTTTAATAGATATATTATATGGTTTCTGCTAATACTCAAGCTGGATATTTGTTCACTGCTAATGGTTCACTGCTAATGGTCTTCAGTTAATTTACTTGCTAATGACCCAGTTTTAAGAGCAGTTCATACACTGTCACTGGGTTTAGGTTCTAGCCATCTCAAAAGATCTATGTTAACCTGCTGCATCCAGTTTAATGTGTGTTTGTGATCATGTTCTTGTTGTATCAACCATTCAAAGTCTCAAAGGAAATACAGCTAGTAATGATGTTCAAAGACAGCTCCTGAACCAACGTGATTTAAACACCAGTGTCACTTGCCATGGTGAAACCAGTTTAATCTTGGCTGCACGATAATCCATCAAACACTTGATTGCATTTCTGTTTCATTTAACTAGACCTGCACTGGTCAGTCAGCCATTCTTGGAAAACGGTGGCTTTTCATGTGATGTAAGAACATCGATTTTAAGTGACGGTCATTCTGATATCGATGAGTTTTTCAATGAGAGGAAGTGCATCTTCTTCCTATGCTTGGTCCATGTTTGTTTTAGTTAGAGTGCCCAAAAACAGGGGGATGGATCACCTGGACAACAGAGGTGAGGGGAAACTGTGTTCTGAGCTCAGACAGAAGCAGCAGGGAATCAGTTTGAGAACAGCGGGAGAGAGAGGACCATAACTGGCAGCCAGCTGTGCCGCCCTCTGGAGCTAAGGAAACAGGTCATAGATAGGAGGAGCACGCTGGGCAGACAGTGGGCCAAGGGGGAGATAAGGCAGCTCAAGAGTAGAGCAGACAAGCATGCAGCAGGTATGAATTTCAAAGGAAATTTTAACAGAGTGGCGGAGCAGGAAGAGAAGGTGACTGCTGCTAGGTGTCTGTGCTGGAGGTAGGCCGATATACAGACCTTCTAGGGCCAAATTAAAACAGGTTTTAAAATCCACCTTAAGAACATTCCCCACATCGTCCTTTGCCAATATTATTTTCACAATCTTCCATTTTGATATAAAAAAGCTTGTCTCCGCTGCCTCCTGGACTAAAACATTCATGATACTTTCCTATAACTTTGATACCTAATTATATCATTTCAATATATATAATGACAGCAGTTGTAGAATGTTTTGATGCTTTGATCGGTAAAGAGCAGACACTGATTTTTGTGATCAGCTACCAGAATCCTGGTTGATGCATCTCTCCGGTTAACTTATCAGCATAATAAAGTTGTAATAGCAACCTACACAGACAACACGCTCATTAAGAACAAAAAAAAAATTAATCTCCTGCCTCACCACTAGTGTGAAGTGTGTTCATGCCCAAAGACACTCCATTTAACAAGGCAGCACCACGTTCCTCACCAATGTGGTGTTTAAACTAGTCACCACCGATTCTGTTGTGCTCGTACGTACAATCTTTACTGATTAGTCCTACTGCGCCTGTGCCAATGCACAGCTATTTAAACAAAGTCTATTTGTCCTGTGTAAATTTTAACAGGGGCTGTGATGTCATTAAATCCTTTAACTCTGGAACCATCTATCAAATCAAACCATTAGGAATGGAACCACATGCTAATGTGGAGCATAAAAACAGTGAGCCATCTAATTTTTCTTTTAATCAAGAAATGCTGCAGTGTACACAGGGCCTTAGGTTAAGAGGACCCCAACCAGGAAAGTAGACCCCGGTCTTTAAGGTTAACAAATTTAGCACCTACCCACACTGATCAGCATCATACCATCTGAAATGTTTCATGGTAAGACAAAGACTGAACAAATATTTAATGGATTCAGGTGATGCTTTCAGATCTAAGAATACTAACTGCCAAGTACGGCGGTGGAGGCATCAGACTGTGGGGCTTTTGGAATTAATTGTTACCACCAAGCTACTCGAATTATACTGACCTTGGAAAGCAAAGTTCTTCTTGGAAACTTAACCAGTTTTAATGAACATGATTCCTTTGTTCAGTCATATAGAAGAAATTTAGACACTGAAAAAGTGTCTAAGTCCCTCTAAAGGGCGTTCATACTAATTGTAGCGAGGTGTAATCCTTTATTGGAGGTGTTTCAATGTAGGGGAATCACCAATGAATAAAACATTCTTAAAAAAAACAACAAAAAACAATCTTGTTGAATGGTATCTGTCCACCCTAGAAAGAAAAGTTCACAAACCTAATAAAACATTCAAAATTAACCCATGAGGAGGATGAGAGGAAATTATTAATTTATAACAGAAGGGAAGTAAATCCTCTTACCTGTTACCTGGCCATTGTGCTCTTTCAGCTCATGGATTTTGGTCCACTTGGTCCCATCTTTCTTATAGATATGAACCTCATGGTTATTGGGGCACAGGGCAATCTCTGAAACACAAAACAAAGCATTTCAATGTACTAAAACAACAAACCAATTGTTCAATTGCTTGTTAATACAATCAGAAAAATTGTCTGATCGCATAGCGTATTTGGTGCAAGATGATGACATTTTCACAATCAACTACCTGATTCACAGAATATCCTCTAAAAAGAAAGTAACATTCATTGAGCAGCATTTGAGTGGATTAAAATCTCTTGACTATGTCATCGGTCTTAAGAAGAGTGAACTGATTATATTCTAGATGATAGAAAGAAAATAGTAGCTCACATAAACCCACTTGTTAATACTAATGGAAGGTGAAGACTGAAACTGAACTATAAATCATATCACAATCTTCTCTGCACTATCAATTTGTCACAATGGTAAAGAACTGCTAAGATGAAATATTTAGTAGGCTTCAAAAATTCATCATCCATTTATGGTCTGGATCTCAATTATTCATTCGGCCCTCTGGATGGGTCTTCAAGCCGCTGTAGCCCCCCCACCCCACCTACTGAACATTTGACGGACTGTTTTTCCCACACTAATGGAGGATGACAGCAATGCTAAAGATGGATGGAAAACTGTGGACAGTAGACAAAATATAGTTTAACTGCAACCAACATATCAACAATAATAATAATTTTAATCTTCATGGCCTTTAACACATCTCCCCTTGGGAGCAGTGAGCAGCTTTTAGAGCACCCAGAAAGCCATCTGGAGCTAAGGTCCAGCTTAGAGAGCCAGCCCCTTTCAGAACACTGCTCCCTCAATGTCATAATGGACTTAATTAATTATATCATGACTAAAACATACACAAGCTCCCCAAAATGTAATATAAATATAGTAGAAAAATGTTGTCCACGTCAATGAGTCTTGATTTTAGCTGCAACAATCAGATGATAGAGTCTAAATTAGGGGATCAATAAAAGCATGGGATTTCTAGTTTGGGTTCAGTGGGTTATGGTGGGAAATTTGGGCCCTTTAGTATCAATTCAACATGGTGACTCTTGCAGCACTTGCACACTCTTACTTTATTCTGTATCTCACTGCTTGGCCATTGTATCTTGGCTTGGTAATACACCGTCAACCTGATCTTTCACCACAATATCTGCATAAAGGTGCAGAATAGCAGCACTTGTAGTTTTCAATCAGTCAATAAAAGCACCTAAACCCTCCTGTTCATTAAGCTCTCCTACCCTTAGCTAGCCGCTTCTAATACCAGCTACAGATGTTGTGATTGATTGGGTCCATTCTAAAATGCTCTCACAAAGGCTTGATCATTAATAGTGCCTACATTACACCTGTGACAATCCAGGTTATTTTTATGAATTGTTCCATGATGCTGGAAATACTAACCAAACACTATTAGTAAATGTTCCGGTCTGTTTTTAAGAACATCTACCTCTTCAGGAAGCAAATCCTACCCCAGAACCATGGGTGTATGTAGGGAGGGGCCAACAGGGCCCCTATGAAGTAGGTTCTGGCACTTGTCCAGGAGAACATTCACCACAAAAATGGAAATCTGAGTGAGTATATTTTTTGTTTAAAGCAGAGGTCTTCGACACGGGGTCACCGTCCCCTAGAGGGTCCACAGAGGTACTGCATGGG